>NC_088339.1:22657500-22857500 GCF_036884655.1 Musa acuminata AAA Group | reverse complement strand
CGTGTGGAAGCACTCACCAACCCCGTTGAAGTCTAGTAGTCACAAGGGAGCGAGCAGTAAGAACATATGCTTCATCATGTCATCATCATAGATGGAGAGTAACTCAAAATTGATTTTATATTCAAACCTTCCTCGATCGATTGGAGTTTGGTCTTTAGTCTTAATTCTATTTCTCTATAAATGATTGAAAGTGCCTGATCTTAGAAAATTCTGCCAAAATAATGATAGATCTTATGAAGTTAGTTGCAAAGTCATTGTGTTTTGATAAAATTTTTAAACTTGCCGATCAATTAGTAAATATCAATATCAAAGATAAATACACACTCTATCCAAATGTTTTTTTTTTTTCCTTTCGTGAGCGGATGCATTATGAGTAGTAAAAATGCTCTAATTATCTCAGAGTGGGTAATTCATTGTTAATCACATCCGATAAAAAAAAGCTTACATTATTAATGATCTGAAGGGGTAGTGCTCCCCAACTAGGGGGCTATAATAAAACCAAACAGTCGATGTATCATAGGGAGTCAATAGTGACTCCAATGTCAGGGCATCTTTTGGGGGCGACTTCGAAACAGGAATATTGTACAAGTCTACCAAAGCAGATAATTATTTGCGTCTAAAAGAACAAGTGCCAGTGATGACTAGTGGAACCAATTAGATATAACAGGTGTAACCCACGTTAGTGTAGACCACGAGTAGAATACTCCTCATGACATCATGATTATATTATATAGAAACTTTGGTTGGAAAACTAGTAAAGACCAACAAGTTTATAGATCATGTTAGACAAAAATCATAACATCAATTGCAATATGGAAGCAAATGTTCGTTACATACCATGTCTAGCAATAGACAACACTAACTAAGATGAATCCCAAAAAATATGTCCTAACCTCAAGTCCTTGAATCACTGCAATCATAAAGAATATGTCTGTGCTAAAAATTTAGGTTATATTTTAATCATGTTATGCATGTTCACTAATACCTCGCTAATTAATCATTAGAGATGTCGTCACTTCAACAATATCCATACATTAAATGTTTTCGACTCTTCAAACTCGCTAATTAATTATTTTTTTATAATTTGAAATAAGTTCTTTTTTTTTGTTGGGTTTTATGTCTAAGAAAAAGAATAAAAAAGGGCTCATTTTCATAAAATAATTTAAATAAAAATGAATCAATCTACATGAGCATGGTATAGAATAAAAAATATATTAAAGACTTTACATTCTTATTATTATTATCATTGCAAAGAAGAGAAGATTAGTATACTTCTTACATATCAATATCGCTATTACTTTTGGATTCGATGATGATGTATTGGTAGATTAGATAAAATTTTTTTGAATGATATTAAAAAGTACGCATCGTAAACTAACTTTATTATTATTTGATTTTAAAATTTAACATTAAAGTTTTTCACGTAATAGTGTGATTTTTATGTTTACAATTGCTTGTAAGTCTAATCATGAAAATTCTACTATAAATTTATCTCGATAAAGATTAATATGGATGTCAAACGTAAATAGATGATAACTCTCATGTATGAAAGAGGAGGAGGATGATGAGGATGATATGTCTCCTATGTTGTGACCGATGATTGAGACATTTTTCCTTCTTTCTTTATACATATTTTTTCCCTCGTTTAGTTAATCTAACATATCTTCTTCCTCTATATTTCTTCATTAGTTAACACGTCATTTGACCGTCAGTTAAAAGCATAACTGTTGTTAATACCATTGTAGCTTGAAAAAATATTAAGGTTTTTGTATCTATTTTTAACTCGAACTAACTAGATACATATTGAAGTTTTAAGTAATTAATCTTGAATTTTCAGATGGATGTCACTCGGATGAATATACGTAGAGAATCTTAATATGTGGAGAGACACATATTATATGAAAATTTGAAATAGAAAATATAATCTTTTTAAAGGATAGGCTTGTGAAAATTAACAAAAAATTATAATTATATTACGATAATGGCAGTGACGAAATATTGTTGGAAACTTGCTTTTACTACCGAGTGCGATTGATGACCTAAATATTTAGTTGACTTTACAGTCTTAGTATTGTGGCCAGTCCCGCTCACTTAACAGTCGGATTGCCACTCACATGGCAATTGCTGGAACGTGGATGACAGTATGTATGGCATGTACTCGATTTGCCCTCTTCTTTTGGTCGATATGTCTCGAGTAGTTTGAAGAGTGTTCTATAAGCTTCAATTGTTTGATATTATGTCTCTCAAATGATTCCAGGCGTGTCCTTTTGGTAAGTTTGGTTTGACGCCTAACCAATCCCTAAAACATCAAATCAGTAAGCAGAATATAAGTATCGACCTTCACGAAAATGGCGTCTCCTCCACTCCGAATGCGCTGACGTGCTCTACGCCTGCGTGGAGTCAACGGATTCCAAGTTTATGAATTCTTTTACTTCCATGTAAGAGGGTATGCACTGTGATGACGCATGCCTGATAATAAATGGTGAACCCGGGTGGGTCAAACTGTTGGGGGGAGGGAGAAACAAGAAAAAAAAAATAGAATATTATTATAATATTAAAAATAGGAAGATTGATAAGAATACTTATAAGATATTTTCAAGTGCACACACTCTCTATATCCCTTGCTTCATGAACTATGATAGGACATAGTGATAACCATCTTATAATCATAATACTCCATTGTTATGGCTCCACTTGCTACAAGATCTCGGATGAAATGATAGCGTATCTCTATATGCTTCGTTCTTCCATGAAATATTGGATTCTTCGTCATTGTAATTGTGGCTTTACTGTCACAAAATATTTTTGTTATTTCTTTTTGTTCTCGATGAATATCTTCAAGAAGTCTTCTAAGCTATATTACTTGACAAGCTACTGATATTGCGGCTACATATTCTACTTCCGATGTCGATAATACAGTTGTTGCTTGCTTTTGAGAACTCCAAGATATAGCTCCCGATCTAAGACTAAAAATATTACCTGAAGTACTCTTTCGATCAACTAAAGCTCCTACTCAATCACTATCAGTGAAACCAGATAATTTACAATTAAAATTATGAGAATACCAAATATCATAATATGTAATTCCAGCAATATAACGTAGAATTCTTTTAACAGCTCCGAGATGATGCTTACTTGGGCTATGCATAAACCTGGATACTATACTAATAGAGAATACAATATCTGATCGAGTATGAGGTAGATAAATCAAACCTCCAACTAAACTCTATAGTATCTTGCGTTTGTTAGACTTGTATCATCTTCAAGTTTCAATTTCTCATTTACATTCATGGGTGTTGCTGTAGCTTTGTAATTAATCATGTTAGATTTTTTGAGTAGATCCATTGCATAATTTCTTTGTGAAATAAAAATTTCATCTGATCCTTGCTTCACTTCCAACCTAAGAAAATAATGCAGTAGACCTAGATCTTGTTGTTGTGAATACCTTTTTACTACAAGCTGTGCCTTATTCTTTTGGATACTTCCATCTACATTAAATTTTGTTTTAAACACCCATTTTAATCCGATAGCTTTCTTTTCTTTAGGTAGATCCATTAGCTCCCAAGTTTTATTCTTCTCAATTGATTTGATTTCCTCCTTCATTGTTTTTCTCCATTCCTCTTTTTCAACTACTTCCTAAAAAATTATTGGATCTAAAATAAACAAAGCAAATGTTAAGTCATAAATTTCTGTTAGTGATCTGAAATTTCTTGGAGAGGTTTAAGAATCAGAATTTGAACTATTATTGGGTGAGGTTGACAATGAACTTGTTAGAGCAGGATCTGTCATTTGATTCTGCAGAATGTCTACTTCTATTGGAATCTACATTTGTGTTCCACTTTTATTGGTCTCCCAATTCCAACTTGTCCTTTCATCAAACATAATATTTCTGTTAATAATAACTTTGCCACTAATAGGGTTATATAATCGATATGCTTTCGATTGTAAGGAATAATCAATTAAAATATATTTTTTAGATTTTTCATCAAGCTTATGATGATTTTATGAATTCACCAAAGCATAAGCAATACAACCAAAAATTCTTAGATGTCTAACACTTGGTTTCATACGATAATAATCCTCAAAAGGAGTTTGATTCATAACAGCCTTTGTTGGTGAAATATTCAACAAGTAAACTGCTGTTGCAACTGCTTCTGCCAAAAACTGATTTGGAATTTGTTTTCCTTTAAGTAAACTTCTTGTCATTTCAAGGACAGTCTAATTCTTACGCTCAGCTACACCATTTTGCTCCGGTGTATATGGTGCTGTCAATTTTCTGTGAATATTATTTTCTTCACAAAAAAAATTAAACTCATTAGATAAAAATTTACCATCTTTATCTGTCCGAAGTTTCTTTATATATCTTCCACTTTGCCTTTCTACAAATGCCTTGAATTTTCAAAAATTATCAAATATTTCATATTTCAGTTTCAAAAAATATACCAAACTCATGCGGTTATAATTATCAGTAAACAATAAAAAATATTGACTTCCACCAAATAATTTTGTATTAATAGGTCCACATAAGTCAGCTTAAATTAATTCAACATAAGTAGATGCTCTCTATGCTTTTCCGATAGGAAATAATTTTTTACTTTATTTGCCATAAATGCATCCTTCACATATATCAAATGTATTAATTTTAGGCAATCCAAAAATCATTCCTTTTTTACTTAACAACCTTAAACACTTAATGTTAAGGTATCCATATCTTAAATGCCATAAGTTAGACTTATTCTTTTGAGTTGTGACAAGCGCATGCCTTTCAATATTTGACACATCAAGCGGAAACATCTTGTTTTACATCTTGCAAACATTTACTGTAATCAAATCAGATTTTTTATCTTTAATAGTGCATGAACCATCATCAAATATTATTGAATATCCATCATCTATCAATTGTTCAATACTCAACAAGTTATGTGATAAAGTAGGAATAAAGAAAACATTATCAAGGTATTTTATCTTCCCTTGACTTATCTTCACCTCAATTGTTTCTTTTCCTTCCATTTAGATTTGTTTGTTATCTTCAAGTCTAACTTTCAACTTGTGAGTTTCATCAATATCTCTAAATATTGATTTTATGCCTAACATATGATTAGAACATCTACTATTCAGAAATCAAATATTATTTGAAATATCATGAACTTGTGAATGAGTCATAAACAACTTACTATTTTCTTTATTTTCCTCCACATAGCTTGCTTGCTTTTCTCTTTTCCAGCAATCTGTCTTCATGTCACCAAACTTTATACAGTAGTGATATTAAATTCTATTTTTGTAATTTTTTTATCATAATTTGATTGACTTTGCTCTTTATTTTCCTCCACGTAGTTTGCTTGCTTTTATCTTTTCCAACAATCTGCCTTCATGTGACTAAATTTTTTACAATAGTGATATTAAATTCTACTCTTGTAATTTTTTTATCATAATTTGATTGTCTTATCATGCCCATCAAAGTGTCCTCTTCCATTTCCTCTACCATGAAATCCTTCTCTGTCGTAACCTCTTCTTGCTGATTTTTTGTCTTCTTTTGACCTGAAATGCTTTCTTTTCACATTTTTCAAGTAACATGTTCAACCTTACTTCATGTGTTTGTAAAGAACTCATTAGTTCATCAAATAAATATATAGATAAATATTTTGACTCCTCAATTGCGATAACAACATGATCAAATTTCGGAGTTAAACTTTTCAAAACTTTTACAACAATTATACGATCAGGAAGATATTCATCATAAGATTTCATTTGACTAATAATTTCAGTCATTCGAAAAAGAAAATCTTGTACCGATTCATTGCTTTTCATGAATAAAATTTTAAGCTTACGACAAAGGGTTTGAAGTTTTACCATAACCACCCTTGATGAGCCTTGAAATTCATTTTGAAGTATTAACCAAGTTTGCTTTGAGGTTGTCGCTATTGTAATTCTCGAGAAGATTATCTCATATACAGCTTGTTGAATGAAGAACAATGTCTTTAAGTCCTTCTTTCTATTCTCCCTCAGCCTGATTTCGTCATCTGGATCTACATATCCATTCTTATTAAGTCTCAAAGATCTTGAGACTTGAATAAAGTCTTCATCTTGATACTTCAAAATTCATAGCATTTACCTGAGAAGATGGGGATAAGGGGTTGAGACATGAAATTACCGTTAAAAGACATGGAGCAGAAAGGAATCAATGCTTTAAACTTACAGCTACTGTTCTTTACCCGAATCTGCTTATTGACGGTCAAGCTATCCACCACCAAGCTATTGGAAATAGAGTCCATACAAAGTTGTTGGCAAACATAGAACACTCAGAACGCTATATGCACATAAATAAAGGATGAAATGCAACGTAATCCATTCAAAGTACAAGTTAGTAAAGCTATGAAGCGGTGGCGGCTGAGGAAGGGAGGGAGGGACTGCCTGAGAAAGACAGGAAAGGGAGAGAAGAAGAAAGGGGTTGTATTGTCGGTGAAAGGATTAGTGGCAGTTGTTGGGAAAGGGAGAGATAGAAGGGAAGAGGGGAAAGCACAGCGGGAAAGGGAGGAGGGAAGTTAGGGGGAGTTGTTGGGGCGTCGATCACCAACCAACCGTCGCCAATCGTCTCTTCGTGCTAAGGGCTTGGAGATTCGATTCCTCCGTGGGGGTTTAGATCGAACAGATTTAATATCAGTCGTAGGATTTAACAAGTCACAGATCGTTCGTAATCTACGGTACAGATCATAATTCATATAATTTTATATATAATCATCATATATATAAGCGAAAATTATTATCAACTAAAATATTATTTATCACGATATAACTTTTCTTTCATAAATTAAAAAGTTTAATGATTACATCGGTAATAATATGGTCACTAATATCCAAATTTTAAGGATTTAATGATAAATTATAGTTTGTTAATAAAAAATTATTCAATGATAATCTTGTTCTCAAATTTATTTTTTAATGATAAATCTAAATACTTATGGTAAAAAAAAATATATTAGTAATGAAATATTTTCTTTATAGTGTGGTAATCTTAATAATTTTATAGGTTTGAGTAATAATGTTGTCCCCCGTCGACTTTTGGATTTGTTACTCATGTCGGCTTTCGCATCACACATGGACTCCGACACACTAGCGTATGTAGTGTTTATCGCAATGCTGAAGGTAGCGAATCGATTCGAGATAGTGGACCCGATGGCTGTTAACCACCTGGGCATGGGACTTAGCCCATTTAAGATATATTAGAAACATAATCGTAATCAAATTGGATATATATGGGAAAGATTTCATTTAAGATATATTAGAAACATAATCAAATTGGATATGATTTAATTTTCAAATCCGACAGTCATAATATACTCTAACAAATTCTATGTTAACGTTGGTTGAAGATCGATTCGTATAAATAGCAAGAGTGACTTCACTATTGGTGCATCTTTTTGGCGTCGAGTTCGGAAGAAGAATACTATACGAGTCTACCCACTTTAAAGAACACGGACCGGTGATTACTAGTGGAACCAATTAGATAGAAAGTTTCAAAAGAAATCTTGTGGGCGTCAGCCACGTTATTGTAGAGGACCGGTAGAGTACTCACCGTAAGGTGATCAGACTGTCACGCATTTATCCAACGAGCTCAAGTCAGATGTTGACTACATTTTTAAATGGCATGCATTTTCCAGTGACGTGAGGACGTACGCCCCCGCCGGCCCACATGAGTGAAGGAGATCGGTCTCCGCTATCATATCTGATAGTGCCCACACTGCGAAGGCGTCGACCAAAGACTCGTCTACAAGATGATTGCATATCCAATGCCTGAATCGTCTTCACAACTAAATCTTGTTCGAGATCTAATTTCACATATATAATATACAATATGGATACTAGTTTGAATAGTCAAATGTATGCCAAACTAAATGCAGTGAAGGTCAATTTCATGCTCTTTCTTCGCCACTTTTCCACTGTTTCGATAGTTTGCTAGCATGTGGTGCGACTTTAACGGAGTAGGTCAGTGTTTCGACACATATAAATCCCATCCCAAAGATAAAGCCTCTCCCAATTGATCCGACGTTCAGGTCCATCATCAGTTCTTGGTGAGAATGGAATCCATCAAGGACATGCCGCAGCTGACACCCGAGGAGGACGAGAAGGCAAGCATGTTCGCCCTGCAGCTGGTGATGGGTTCCATCCTCCCCATAACAGTCAACGCGGCCATGGAGCTCGAGCTACTAGAGATCATCGTCCAGGCCGGCCCCAGCGCCAAGCTGAGCCCCACCGACGTGGTGTCCCGGATGCCAACCGAGAACCCCGAGGCGGTGGCCATGGTGGACCGGATCCTCCGTCTGCTCGCCGCCTATGAAGTCGTCAGTTGCTCTGTCGAGACCGGCCACGACGGCCATCCCTCGTGCAAGTACGGCGCGGCGCCTGTGTGCAAATACTTGACCAAGAACGAGGACGGCGTTTCCTTGGCAGCCTTGAGCTTGTTGAACCACAACAAGATCAACATGGAGAGCTGGTAATCCAGAAAGCCATCAACTACTCTTTCTCGTTTCTTCTCGCACTAATAGTTGTCTGAAGATTGGTTCTGCTTCGGCAATGATCGTAGTTACTCCTTGAAGGAAGCGGTGTTGGAGATCGGCGTCCCCTTCGAGAAGGCCCACCGGATGACGTTGTTCGAGCGCCAACGCGCCGATCCACGGTACAACAAGCTGTTCGCCGAGGCAATGAGGGGCCACTCTACCATCTTCATGAAGAAGCTGGTCGAGATCTACCGCGGCTTCGACGACGTCAAGGTGCTCGTCGACGTCGGTGGTGGCACCGGCGCCACCATCCACAAGATCACCTCCAAGCATCCGCACATCAAGGGCATCAACTTCGACCTCCCTCATGTCATTTCCAACGCACCACCCTACCCAGGTCGAAAGCTTACAACCCACGCGCTACTGTTACAGTACCACCCATTGGCTATTATTTAGCTCACATGCTTGGGATACAATGGCTGCAGGTGTCGAGCATGTCGGTGGCGACATGTTTGAAAGAGTTCCGAGTGGAGGAGACGCCATCTTCATTAAGGTTAATACTTTTGATAATGACGTTTTGCTTACTTGGAGCTGAGGATTCCCCTCAGTCAAAAGACAACTATCGTTGTTATCGTTAATATCTGATTTCATGACGAAATGACTTTGCAGTGGATCCTTCATGACTGGACTGACGAGCAATGCATAAAAATATTAAGAAACTGTTGGAAGGTTCTGCCAGAGAAAGGAAAGGTGATGGTGGTGGAATATATACTCCCCGTAATCCCGGAGTCTAACATGATCGCACAGGGTATTTTTACCCTAGACATGGTCATGATGATCCAGACTGGAGGGAAAGAACGGACGAGAAAAGAGTTCGAGGCGTTGGCAAAGGAAGCAGGGTTCATAGGATTGAAGGCTACCTATATATCCATGTGTGTCTGGCTCATGGAGTTCACAAAATAGATCGGTACCTATACAAGTCCTGTGGTTGTGCTCTGATCGGAGTTCTGTCCTTCGTTATTGGAAGACGGCCTGAATAAAGTTTGCTACGGTTTGAAACAAAGAATAAGATACTTTGTAGAAATGCATTTGAGCAGAGCGTTGACCAAATCAATTGCACTTCCAAAATCATCGTGGCCAACTGACGAACTCTACAAATGTGGTGACGCGTGCCTAAAGTCAACTGTCGCTTCTCGTGACGACCAATAATCCTTCAGGAACGTCACACAATGCTTATTAGCCCAATCGTGAAGAATCCACTGCGTTTGCATAATAATAATACAGGACAAGTAACACAGACTAATCTCACTATAACCATCATTCAAAATGTAAACAATTGACATCCCGGATTGATTTCTCCATTAATCTAGTGGTTCGATGAATGAGTAAAATGTCTTATGCGGAGTCAGAATCAATTTCCTCCTCGACACAATCAATCAATCAGCATGGATTTGTTTGGGTTGTGTTATAGTCATCGAGTATTTGTCAAAGTTGGTGCACTGCTGTAATAAGTCGAGATCACAGGTTATTGAAGTGGGATTGTACGTGGTCCCTAATTTATTGGCAGAGCCGTGTGATCGATGCAGAAGCCAGAAGGAAAATAGTGGTAGAATATTTTGCGTAGTGATCGAAATATCAAAATTGATCAATACAAAAACAAAAAAAGAGAGGATAAAATTTATTTTATCATATAGTTAGTGTTGTTGATAAAAAAAAAATAATTTTAAATTTTTAACATAATAGTTGGTTATACAAATACAAATTTTTTTTATTAAAATAGTTGGTAATATATCTAAAAAAGATAAGAGAGTTTTAAGTATAGTAACTTGTGTTTACTTTAATAGTACAGAATGAAGACATATGTATTTTTGTGCAATATTATAGGTACGTTACAAAAGGAGAGAAATTGTAAGCCACATCAATCTCACAGAGTTGAAATTGATTTGTGGGTCAATAGGATGGCTGATTGGGCTGCTGCATTCCATGGTCGGTCACGTTGGGTTTACCGCTCTGCACTCCAAAGGATCGGTCATGTTGGATTTACCTCTTTGGTCGGGCGTCATCAGTGATTTCGCCCGGTGATGAGAGGTTGCTCTCAAGATTTGTGTTCATCATAAGATCTCGTCGGTGTCATGATATTTTTCTCAGGTGAAGGTTTCCTACGTACTGTTTTCTTTCCGAAACAGGCAAAATTATAAGTCTTGTAGTGATCAGAAGAGTCCGTCCTCAGCTCGAGGAAAATGGCATCTCCCTGGGAACAGCTTCAAACATGTCTCCCCTGACGTGCTGCACTCCTGCAACCAAACATGATCGTCAGCGGTGATCTACCGGAGAATAACTGTTCTTCTCAGTTAGCTGGTGTATATGGTCGAAGAGATCAACCAAGGCCGAACCGACAGGGGTTGTGTCGGAGATGACGTGCGGGAGCTCGAAGTTGATGCCCTTGATGTGCGGTGCCCGGAAGTGATCATACCTTGTGTGGCGCCGACGTCGCACGCGTCGTCAGCCAATTGCTCCGCACCTATCGGTCGCACATGTCCTACAGGTGTCGAGCAATTGGTTGATGATGACTGTGGCGTGCCTCCGCTTGGCCTCCACTCATAAAGAAAAATTTATTATGAAAAAAATAATTTTATTTATTAAGATAATATATATATTTATTAGAGATATCTTTTTTAATCATATACTCAAATCATAGATTATTAAAGATTGGAGCACGTAACGAATGCATAGTTATTATTTTATATTTATCTATGTCATAATCTTCTATTACGTCTCGTAAAATTAAACTTCCGTGGATCACCTCCTAAATGAGACAAAGAAAAATCAATGAGGTTTTTTACGCATCGCATGCCAATCATACACAGTTCCTGGTAACTGCTGCACCATTCTCCCAGGTCACACCTGCAACCCACAGGCTAAAGCCTCCTCCCTCGGCAGTGACAGCTCTTGGCACAGTCTCCCTCCATTATAGGCTTGTAAGAAGCATTATAGGTCAGTTGGACCCAGTCACAGTGTCCTTGGTGAGAGTGAAGACTCATTGACAGCCTCTCTGTTAATTCTTCGATGGTTGGAGTTTGGTGCTTGGCAAAGTTGGAAGCTGCTTCTGATACCGGTCACTTGTTTCATGACTTTATTCTAAGAAGCCCAGCTTTATGCAATGGCATGATGGAGATAGGAAGCCAAAGCACCGGATTTGACATGAAAGACTTGTTGTCTAGCTTCAAGTTTTATATACACTATGAGCTGTGTCATGGGGGCAGCTAACGACAGCTTGGGTGTCTTGGTGGCCGAGGAACTCCACCGACTCGAGCACGAAGAGGTTGCTGTCGGAGCGGAAGGCCACGGCCTGGTGCTTGTCTGGCCTCGCGGTGTTGGCGAAGGTTAGGTCCCGGTCCATGAAGCCATCTCCACTCGCCTATGGACAAGCAAACGGATGAGAATCGGTTACACTAAGCGATAGGAGTCGAACACTTGATGCTGTCCTTTGCAATCAGATGAGGTCAAGCATCTCGTGACTGTGATCGAGGATACTTTGATCCGTGACAAAGGACAGAGACAAGCTATGATCGAAACTGCAAGGGATTTGCATGCGTGAGAATGCAGTCATCCATGGTCGATGCCCAAGAGAGTTCAGATGCACGCGTGGGACAGGTTTTGCTGCCATAAGGTTTCCTCGCTGGGAAGGAGTAGGTGATGATTGCTGTATCAAGTCATGGCAAGTCATAGCAGTGGGAAGACATCATTTTCGTTATTACGGCTTATGATATACTATGCGCAAAGCATCAGGTGGAGCTCTAAATTAGATGTATGTCCTGTCAATTAGCGCAGCATCAACCGCCGCCTGAACCGCTCCGGCGGTGTCCCCGACCGCGGGAGCTCCTTCCGAGAGGCCTCTCCGATTGGTGACGCTGAGGCGGCGTCTGGCGAGAACCCATCCCTCTCGGTCTGCGATGGGGCCCAGAGCGAGATGTCGGCGCCGGGTGGCCACCATGGTGGTGGCGCCGTTAGTGACGTTGGCGAGGTTGATGAGGAAGGCCATGGCATCCGCGACCTGCTGGGTATCGTTGACGTACTTGAGGGCCGACCAGCAATCGTACTGGTAGAGTTCCGCGTGGGTGAGCAAGATGGAAAGAGGAGGGGAGTAGGAAATCGGTCAGTAGCGCAGCCGGAGGGGAAGGAAGCAGTTTCTTGTTAAAGCCTCTAAGCTGAAGCGAGCAAGAAGTTTATATAAAATTAAATGAAATTAATAATTTAAAAGATAATAAAATTATCTTTTTTATTCTTTTCTTTCGTGTCACGTGATAACATATGTCAATTTCGAGCGACAGTGTATGAGGTCATCACAAGACTCTTCATTTGCCGACATCATGCCAACATGGATCAGTTTTGCGGAGATCCACCGTGTCAAACGCAGACAAATAGAACCTACAAGAATGCATCGTAGTCTTAGGTGCCGAGATGGCTTAACCTTTTGCTCAAACTATATCTAACAACGAATAAGGAACGGTGTTGGCTAATGTAATCAACAAAAATAAAATTTAAAATATTTAGCCATTCCTATGTTATGACGAGTGATTTGATTAAGTTATCCTTAAATCTCAAGGGCGACATTATAAGACTAATCAATATTAGTCTTGCTAAATAATTTATTGTATGATTCTTTCATTATAATTTCCTTAATAAGTGGTGTAAATTTATATTGTGTGAAACACAATGAATTGAGAGAGGTCTTCACCTTATCAATTCCTCCAACGAGGATTGATGGATTTGAACCCCTAACCCTTTTGGGTTCAAGTCTATCAAAGATATCTATAAATTTCTAAATTATGTATGTTCATCAGGTTGATTGGAATGATTAGAGGTTACTTGATAGATTTATATTATTTTTGAGGTGCTTGTTTTGGAGGCTACTTAATTGGAATGCCTGTCGTTCAAATATCTAAAACACTTCACGTGTTTATTATTCAATTTTTTAAAATATTCAAATATATATTTTTCAAGTAGTCATCGGTTATCTTTTTCTCTTTTTTATCTTTTTTTTAAACGTGGCTGATCACATGATCACTATTATATTGTAATTCTAAGAAAAATATGTCCATCCGTTATTATATATATTAGAAGAAAGGGATGGATAAGGACTAAAATTTTTTCTTTCATTAATAGCTCCAATATACTTGTCAACTTGATCATCGGAACGACATGGCATGCGCATGAGTTCACATCGACTGGATCCACAAGTTACGTATTTACAGGCAACCCAAAGGTTAATCAAATGTACGAATGACTTGATCAATCTTTTCTCGAAACTTAACTCGTGGTAATCGGCCGACACGACCAATTCAAGTTGACCGGCACGTTTGTTTCGTGAAGCTGATGCAGACATGGATACAACGTTATACGAATGATACCAAACGTGTCATAACGAGGAGGGAGAAACGTCATCTTCATTGGATGATGGAGAAACACGTCAGTAAGTGGTACATGCTACCACTGTCATGCCCGTGAACCACAAGTTTTTTTGACTTCGGGTTGCGCATGTCATATCAATTAGTACGTGCTACCACTGTCATGCCGTGAAACACATTTTTTTGACTACGGGCTGCGTATGTCATATCGCTGTCATATTAATGCGTAGATGATCGGTGTGTTGTCCGTCATCTTATACTTGATGTTGTAGCACAGTATAAAGTCACACCCCTTCCTCTTCCCCCGATCCACGCTCAAGTTCTATACCCTTCCTCTCTTGCTCTTCTTTGTTTCCCAGCTCATAGGGAATATGCCGGCTACCAACGACGTGCTGCAGCTGACCGCAGAAGAGGAGCAGGAGGCGTGCGTGCGCGCCCTGCAACTGTCGTGCGGCGCCGTCCTTCCCATGGTCCTCAAGGTGGCCATCGAGCTCGGCCTCTTACAGATCATCGTCAAGTCTGGCCCAGCCACTCCACTGAGCTCCGAGGAGATTGCCGCCCAGCTGCCGAGCGAGAACCCGGAGGCTGCAGCCGCTTGGGTCGATCGGATTCTCCGCTTACTCGCCGCCAACAAGATCGTCGGCTGCGTCGTCGAGGCCGGCGCCGACGATCGCCGCTCGCGGAAGTACCGCATGGCACCCATCTGCAAGTATCTCACGGAGAATGAGGATGGTTCTCTAGCTAACCTGCTTCTGATGCATCACGATAAAGTCTTCCTGGATTTATGGTATTATTCTCACTCGTTACTGGAGAGAGAACTCACTTGGTTTCAGTAAAAAACGCTGAAGTTTCTGATGGCAGGCACTACCTGAAGGGTTCGGTCTTGGACGGCGGCCTCCCGGTGATGGCCGCCTACGGGATGTCGTCTTTCGATTACCAAGGCACCGATCCACGGTTCAACAAGATATTCAACGAGGCCATGCGGGGCCACACCGCCGTTAACGTCAACCAACTTCTCCGCACCTACGGCGGCTTCGACGACCTGAAGGTGCTCGTCGACGTGGGCGGTGGCGTCGGTGCCACCCTCGGCATGATCACTTCCAGACACCCCCACATCAAGGGCATCAACTTAGACCTCCCGCACGTCATCTCCGGCGCACAGCCCCTGCCAGGTCTGCTTATGTTGATCCCTTCGACCATAAACACCAACCGACCTAACTGAGAAGAAGAGTTATTCTCTGGTGGATCTCCGTTCACGTTCATGTTTGGTTGCAGGAGTGCAGCACGTTATCGGAGACATGTTTGAAGCTGTTCCCAGTGGAGATGCCATTTTCCTCAAGGTAAGGATGAACTCTTCTGATCACTACAATAATTCTAATTTGGTTTGTCAAGGTAAGACGACAGGAATTTGTAGACCCTTTACCTGGGAAAAAGATCATGACACCGACAAGTTCTTATCATGAATCTTGAGAGCAAAATCGCTAACGACGCCCGACCAAAGAGGTAAATCCAACATGACCAACCCTGTGCAGTGCAGAGCGCCAAACCCCACCTGACCGACCCTGTGGAAAGCAATCCAATCAGCCATCCTGTTGACCCACAAGTCAATTTCAACTGTACGAGATTGACATCATTTCCAATCTCTTTCCTACAATTTTGAGACTCACATAGTAACCTAAAATATCGCAAAAAACACCTTAATCAGTGACTTGGGTTCATTCCGTGCAACTACACTTAAAACTCTACTCAATTTTACAGTTGTAGTCTTATCTTTTTTTAATATATATTACCAATTATTTTGATAAAAAATGTATTTATATGACCAGCTATTATGTTAAGAAGTTATAAAAGTAGCAAAATCATTTGATCAATTTTGATATTTTGATCACTGTGTGAAACATGCTACCACTATTTTTCTTTTGGCTTCTGCATCAATCACATGTGTCTGCCAATAAATTAGGGACCATGGACAGTCCCACTTCAACCACCTATGATCTCGATTGATTACAGCAGTGCATCAACATTGACTATTTTTCTTTTGGCTTCTGCATCAATCACATGTGTCTGCCAATAAATTAGGGACCATGGACAGTCCCACTTCAACCACCTATGATCTCGATTGATTACAGCAGTACATCAAGAATGATTACTGAAGAAGTTTAATTGAAAAAATAAAAAATACTTCAATATATTAACATATGTCCTTTCCTATTTAAGAGAATTTTTCTCAACATAATAGAAGATTTTTCTTCAATAGAATAGAGAGATTGGAGAAATTTTATCTTCTATCAATAACTATTGCAACAAAAAAAAAATCCTTGAAAATTGATTCTGATTCCGTATAAGACATTTTCTTAATTCATGGAACCTTTAAATTAACAAAGAAATCAATCGGGGATATCAATTGTTTATATTTTGAATGATGATTATAGTGAGATTATTCCGACTTATCGTATGTTATTATGGAAACGCAGTGGATTCTTCACGATTGGACCGATGAGCATTGCTCGAAATTACTGAAGAATTGTTGGAAGGCTCTTCCTGAAAAGGGGAAGGTGATCGTGATGGAATGCATTCTTCCAGTAGTTCCAGAGGCGACTCCGAGAGACCAGTACATCTACCAGTTAGATATCTGCATGTCGACCTACAACATCGGGGGCAAAGAGAGAACGGAGCAGGAGTTCCAGGCCCTGGCAATGGATGCCGGGTTTTCCGGATTCAAAGCTCTTCCTATGTTCGCTGGGACATGCATCATGGAATTCACAAAGTAGACTAGGGAATTTGAACTCTCGGTTTGATTGTTGTGCTTCAAGATTCTGTTCTTGATAGAAACATTTATTTCGTAAGTTAAATAAACTTCCGATAAGACCCGTTGGATCGAAATGCTCTGCTACTTAGCAATGTGGCTTGATTATTGTGCTTCAACATTATCTTCTTGATGATTACTTTTTATTTGGTATGCTTCAAGATTCTGTTCTTGATGGAAACTTTTATTTGGTGTGCTAAATAAACTTCCGATAAGATCTGTTGGATCGGAATGCTCTACTACTTAGCGGAGAGAAATATGCTTCCAAATGTGACAATCGAGGAACTAAAATTATTTCATCGATGAAATATGTAACTCAAATTATTCAAAGTTAATATATATTGCGTTAGGCATCGATTCGTTCTAAAAAAATAAATAATTAAATTATGAGTTAGATTTAAATATGTGTTACACGACTTTCTCAATATTTATCAACGTGGTATTAATATTTTAGTCTTTTCTTCAATTTCTTCTCACAAATGAATATTTTCTAACATTATCTCCTATGTCGCATCGCTCAATTGTCTGTCTTGTCCTTGTAAGGATAGGATTGTTTGGTATAAGGATTGCACGTAAGAAAAAACTATAGAAGTTATAGTTTCCTTTTATAGTTTTCTCATGTTTCTTATTGGCTAAAATTTAACATGAGATAAATAGAATCTAATTATTGTTCTTGCATATTTATTCAATTATTTATATATATATATATTTAAAATTATAAAAATATTTATTTTTTATATGAATGTATGATTTATATTCCATGATTACAATTATCATATGACTTTTTTTTCTACTGATTAATGTTCAATAATTATTATGATTATTATTAAACTGTTTAGACATAAATTAAATTAAAAAATCTAATGAATATTATTTTAATTTATATTTCTAAGTTTTATCTAACTGGTAGTTGCCAAGATGGTATGAGGTGATAGACTTATGAGATTTGAATTATAATAAAAGTCATATCATTTATAGAATATTTTAAACTATATTTTATATTATTGTATTAGTCTTGTAGCATATGATGAAAGATTTGTTTTATTGTAAAAATTTGTATAAGCCTATCAAAGTTAAAGATAAACCTTTTACTATGGACGATGATGAATGAAAAGTTCAACATAGAAAATCTATTGACTATATTAGAAGATATATGAATATAAATTTGTATGAGCATATTTCTGATAAAATCAGAGTTGATGTTGTTTAGCAAAGGTTAGAAAATCTCTTTGCGAAAAAGACAATGAGAAATAGAATTTCTCTCCTCGGAATACTTGTAAATTTGAAGTATAAAAATGGTGGTAATATTGTTGAGCATATAAGCCTATTTTAGAGTCTTGCAAATAAGCTAATTGCTATGAAAATGAATATAGATGATGAAATACAAGGATTATTACTTCTTAACTCTTTACCAGAAAGTTGGGAAACATATGTGGTGACAATTTGTAACTCTACGCCACAGGGGACTCTACTATAGATATGGTTAAATATAATTTGCTAAATGAAGATGCTAGAAGGAAAGAACGGAGTGAATCTTCTTTTAATGCATTTGTTACTGAAAATTAAGAAAGATATGGAAGAAGTCATAACAGAAATCCATATGGTTATAGAGGAAGATCAATGTCTAGAAAAAATATTAAATATTTCTACTGTAACAAGCCAGGTCACATGAAGAAAGAATGTAGATTTTGGAAGTGAGAACAGAATGAAATGAAAAAAAATGAGAAAAAGACATAGACCAATACAGTTGCTGCTGAAGGTAATATCAGTATTGTTTGTGATGACGTTTGTATCATTCTTACAGTTCATGACAGTTACTGAGTAATTGACTATGGTGCTTCATTTCATGTTATTTCTCATTGTGATTTCTTTAGATCTTACACTGCTGGTGATTTTGGTAATGTCAAAATGAGAAACAGTGGTACATCTAAGATTGTGGGTATTGGAGATATTTGCTTGGAGATCAGTATTGAGAGCAAATTGATACTCAAAGATGTAAGACATGTTCCAAATATTCATTTTAACTTAATATCTATAGGCAGACTTATGATGAGGGCTTTGCACATTATTTTGGTGAAAGCAAATGAGAACTCACTAAAGGTTCTCTAATTGTGACAAAAGGAAAGAAGTAACTCTTTTTATGTCATGGAAGCTAAGCTATACAAAGGTGAGATTAATACAATTCAGAAAGGTGAAAGTATAGATTTTTGGCACAAGAGGCTTAGTCATATCAACGAGAAGGGACTTCAAACTCTTGCTAGAAAGCAGTTCTTACCAAAGTTGCAAGGTACATCTCTAAAATCTTGTAATCATTGCTTAGTTGAAAAAACACATAAAGTTGTCTTTCGTACATATCCATCATCTAGAAAATTAGATGTTATTAATTTAGTTTATATTGATGTTTGTACTATGCAAACTAGAACTCTTGGAGGTGCTTTTTATTTTGTTACTTTTATTAATGATCATTCTAGAAAAGTTTGAGCTTTTGCTTTGAAATCTAAAGGTCAGGTACTCGATGTTTTCAAGGAGTTTCATATCAGTGTTGAAAGAAAAACTAACAGAAAGCTAAAATATGTTCGATCAGATAATGGTGGCGAGTACAAGGGCCCTTTTGAGAACTATTGCAGGTTCCATGATATCAAGCTTGAGAAAATAATTCCTAAAACTCTCAAGCAGAACGGTGTGGTAGAAAGGATGAACAGAACTATTAAAGAAAGGATTAGGTGTATGCTTTCCCATGCCATGTTACCAAAGTCATTTTGGGGGAGGCTATGAGAACTTCAATTGACCTGATAAATCTTTCTCCATCAGTTCCTCTAAAAGGTGATATTTCATAGAGAGGATAAAAAAGGAAAAGATATATCTTATAATCACTTGAGAGTATTTTGGTGTAAAGCATTTGTTCATATTCCCAAAGATAAAAGGTCCAAACTTGATAATCAGGCAAAAGCATGTATCTTCTTGGGATATGGTCATAAAGAGTTTGGGTATAGATTATGGGATCCAGTGAACAAGAAGATTATTAGAAATAAAGATGTTGTATTTCTTGAAGATAAATTATTTGATGATAATGATAATATTGAGAAGCCGAAAATCTCTGTTTATATTCCTTAGAGTCTGAGTCTAGTTCTTCACCTGTAATTCATGATAATCATGGGGGAGATGAACAAATAGATTATGGTGAGAATGCAAGTGATGATACTCCTACATTTGATGATGCTGAACCAACTGAATAAGCACCACCACCACCAGTTGAGATTCCATTGAGAAGATCCATTAGAGAGCGACAACCATCTATCAAATATCCTCCACATGAGTATGTTATGCTTACTGATAGGGGAGAACAAGAAACTTACTAAGAAGCTATTCTACATGAGCATAAAAATGAGTGGGTTAAAGCCATGCAAGAAGAGATGAGATCTTTGAGATTCACCCCTATGACTTGGTAAAATTACCCAAAGAGAAGAAAGCTCTCAAGAATAAACAAATTGAAGACTGAAAATAATAGCTCATAACAAAGATATAAGGTACGACTAGTTGTGAAAGGATTCAGTTAGAAGAAATGTATTGACTTTGAAGAAATATTTTCTCCTGTGATGAAAATGTCCTCTATCCGAGTTGTTCTCGGTTTGACTGCCCATTTGAATTTAGAAGTTGAGCAAATTGATGTGAAAATAGCATTTCTTCATGATGACTTAGAAGAAAAAATTTACATGGAGCAACCAGAAGGTTTCAAAGTCAAGAGAAAAGAAAATATAGTATGTAAGCTTAGGAAAAGCTTATATAGACTCAAACAGGCACCTAGACAATGATACAAGAAGTTTGATTCTTTTATGATGAGCCAAGGGTATAATAGAACCACATGATAATTGTGTGTTTATGAAAAAATTTTCAGATGATGATTTTATTATTCTACTATTATATGTTGATGATATACTGATTGTTGGTCATGATGCTAGCAAAATTGAAAAGTTTAAAAGAGAGTTAAGGAAGTCTTTTACCATGAAAGTCTTGGGATCGGTGAAACAAATACTTGGTATGAAGATTTTTCATGATAGCAAAAAAAAGAATATTTAGCTATCTCAAGAGACCTACATTGAAAAGGTCCTTGAAAGATTCAACATGAGTAAAGCCAAAATAGTTTGTTCTATACTTACAGGTCATTTCAAGCTTAGTTCGAAACAATGTCCTACAAGTGAGAAAGAAAATGAAGAAATGTCCAGAGTGTCTTACTCATCTGCAGTAGGTAGTTTGATGTATGTTATGATTTGTACTCAGCCAGATATAGCTCATGTAGCTGGAGTTGTCAGCCGATTTATCTATAATCCTAGAAAGGAACATTGGGCAGCAGTGAAATAAATATTAAGATATCTAAGAGGTACTTCCAAGTTGTCTTTATGTTTTGATAGTGATGAACCTGTGTCAGAAAGTTACATAAATGCAGACATGGCAGGTGATACTGATTATAGGAAGTCTACTTCGGGGTTCTTGATGACATTTGCAGGGAGAGCAGTCTCTTGGCAATCAAAGTTATAGAATTGTGTTGCTCTATCAACCACAGAAACAGAATACATAGCAATTACTGAAGCCTGTAAGAAAACTTTATGGATGCAAAAGTATATGCAAGAATTGGGCTTGAAACAGGAAGGATATACTGTTTACTGTGATAGTTAGAGCGCCATTCACCTCTCCAAGAATTCAACATATCATTCTAGATCCAAACATATTGATGTGAGATGTCACTACATTCGTGATGTTCTTGAATTAAAATAATTAAAGTTAAAAAAGGTGCATACCAATGAGAATGAATCAGATATGTTGATAAAGTCTTTGCCTATGGAGAAGCTTGAAGTATGTAGGCGAAGAGCGGGTTTAATACAACCCACCATATGAGCTGGAGGGGGATAATTATTAGGTTCAACTCATATATGGGCTTGGACAATTAGGGCTATAAGCCCAAATCAATAATTAAAAGGAGGGCAGGGAATGTGAGAGAGGAGCGAGCATTCGTAGCGATGGCGATGGAGAGAGAAAAAAAAGGAGAGAGAAAGAATAGGACTTTAAGTTTTCTGCTTGACGATCAATGGTCAAACATTGTCAGTTTTGGTCCAAATTTTATATAAAGAATCCTTGCAGCAAGCTCTACAATTATAACTGTGTTGATATATAGTTTACCTTCTCCGAGATACTTTCCTGCTATATCCACTTTGTGAGACCTAAAATTCTTAAGACGAGATCTATCTATTTGATGAAGATATGTTATACTTGAGCCAAGATATATGGTCTTAATGTCGTTATGATCCTCTTGTTATTCTAGAGAAGACTTATTGTAAACCTATTATCATTATTATTAATAGTGAAAGTTTGATGAGAAATTCATTTTGATTGGAAAAGAATTATTCCGCCGTGGGCGTTCTTTAATGGGATGCTGCGATCGTTGTGGAGGCAAAGCCTAGACGTTGTTGGCTCCGTCGACTACCAGCCCTCCATGGTGACCTTGTCATGGACCAGCAAGCAGAAAGCGGCCATGGACACGCCGTCCTCGTTCTTGGTCAGGTACTTGCAGACAGGCGTGGCCCCGTACTTGCACGAGGGGCGCCCATCATCGCCGGACTCCACAGAGCAACTGACGACGCCGTTGGCGGCGAGCAGGCGGAGGTTCCGGTCTACCATATCGGCCGCCTGGGGGTTCTCGGTGGGCAGCTGGGTGGCGATGTCGTCGGGACTCAGCTTGGCGCCGGGGCCAGTCTTGACGATGATCTCGAGGAGCTCGAGCTCGATGGCCACATTGAGAATCATTGGGAGGCAAGATCCCATCACCAGCCTCATGGCGAGCAAGCGTGCCTCCTCGTCCTCCTCGGGGCTCAGCTGCTGCACCACTCCCTCGGTGAATCCCATCCTTACAAAGAGAGATGATGATGAGGGAGGCGATAATGGAGGAGCTCTCTAAACCCGGATCAAATTGATAAGGGAGTAATCGTTGGGATGAGATTTATATGCGTCGAAGCACTGAATATCTTAGCGTAGAGGTACGCAAAGTTCAAATGTCTTGATGCATGCATGCCATTGGCGAGAAGATTAAGAGCTGTAGATTTATTGTGTCATATTTTTCTTGCAATGCATACTTTATGTGTAGCAGTTTAGGCAACTATTTTGTTTTCACAGAAGATAGAAAAAGAAAACAAAACAAAAGAATACTTGTATACTACAAGTAGGAGGATTGCTCACGTCGCTTGATCATGACTTCGAGATCGCCAGACTATCACGGAGATGACCAAAAGGCTCATTGAAGTCAAACGTGCATATGCTGACTAGTCACACGTATGGCGATGGTGTATCAGATATATTTATTAAATAGTAAGGGTTTAAAATGTCAAGTGATATATTTTGAATGTATATTTTGTGTGCAGTAGTTTAGGCCACTATTTTGCTTTGACAGAAGATAGAAAAGGAAACAAACAAAAGAATATTTGTATACTACAAGTAGGAGGATTGATCACGTCATGACTACGAGGTCGCCATACTATCACGCAATGACACATTATGCAATGTTAGAATAAGTATATGATCGGTACATCTTATATTAGTACTGTGATGATGGATCAAATATATTTATCAAAGACTAAGAATTTAAAATTTTAATTGATATATTTTGAATATATTAGTTAGTTTAATTTATAAAGATTTTGATCCATAGTTTATGTAAGGTTCTAAGTTCCAATTTTATCTTTATTTTATTTTATTTTTAAATAAGTAAATACTGATGATCATATCTATCCATCATATCCATGCATTAATACTGATCGATCATATCTATCCATCATATCCATCATATAAATTTCTAAACTATAAATATGTTCATGAGGTTGATTAGCATGCTTTGAAGGCTATTCGATAGATTTATATTACCTTCGAGATCTTCGTTAAAATTCATATCGTTCGAATAGCCTTTATACTTGTGCTAAGTTTCCTTCAAATCATCGGCTCTTAGCTCTCTTTTTTATTTTTTATTTTTCCTTCAAATCATCAGCAATGCATACTTTATGTGTAGCAGTTTAGGCAACTATTTTGTTTTCACCGAAGATAGGAAAAAAAACCAAACAAAAGAATACTTGTATACTACAAGTAGGCAACTATTTTGTTTAGGCAACTATTTTTTATTTTTCCTTCAAATCATCAGCAATGCATACTTTATGTGTAGCAGTTTAGGCAACTATTTTGTTTTCACCGAAGATAGGAAAAAAACCAAACAAAAGAATACTTGTATACTACAAGTAGGAGGATTGCTCATGTCACTTGATCATGACTTCGAGATCGCCAGACTACCACGCAGATGACCAAAAGGCTCCTTGATGTCAAACGTGGATATGCTGACTAGTCACACGTATGATATATTTATTAAATAGTAAGGACTTAAAATGTCAAGTGAAATATTTTGAATGTATATTTTATGTGTAGTAGTTTAGGACACTATTTTGTTTTGACAGAAGACAGAAAACGAAAAGAATATTTGAAAACGAACAACGAACAAGTCCTAATGTTTCGCAAGGGAAGCTTTACAAATAATTCAACGAGCACATAAAACAATTCAACGAGCATATAAACAATTCAAGAGAGGAAGGAGAAAATAAGGACTTTAAAAAGTTGAATAAATAGTTTCAAATCCGTAGACAACTGCTCACCGAGTATCGGGCGTGAAGGTAAGTTTCCGTAAAGTTAACATACGAACTTGTGAAGATTGTTCAACGCTCGATACTACCCTGAAACCCCATCCCTTCTGGTGCCACACGAGTGGTTCTAGGGTGCCGAGATGGCTGACATTTTGTGTGAGATTGCAGTATACAAAAAATAGATTATGACACGCGAAAACAAAGCCATTTTAGGGTAGATTGGCTCGACACGATGAGCAATCGTATTATAGTGTTGCGAACTATCATTACTCATATTTTTCAAGCAAAAACACATAAAACTAAGACAAAACATACTGCCATGTATCTATACAAATTCGAAAGTGACGAATTATCATGTACTTAACTGGTTTTGCTTAAGTCGTGTGGCACCCTTGTGTGTTTGTCCGCAAAGGTCAACCTCCCTAGAATCTCCTATGGTCCTTTAAAACATGTAAAAAAGAAAACAAGTTAGAGAAAACATCTCACTCAGGCTCCATAAGCAATCATTTCAATAAACACTTCGTGGCCAATACAAATTACAAACTAGTTTCACAAGTTATGAATGGTCACACAACAAAGGGTTCAAAATAGTCCACTACAGACCAAAATCCCTACAAGTGCCCACATGACATAATTTTTATTTTCAACCCTAAGATAATCACCAAAACTAAAGAAAATGAGGCTACTAAGCCTACTATCAATCCTTTACATATTGTGCAAAGCATGAATAAAATCAAAAGACATGAACATGTATGAGCATTATATCAAACACCTCGTTTACAATTTTGTCCATGATATTCTCCCCCCACTTATTACTTCAATGTCCTCATCTAAGTCTTTGTAGACGTTGCATCTTCTTGCCTTTGCTGAGTCTTCAATCTTTTACTCCAATTATAATATGCCTTTTGGCTCCCAACTACACTTCGCCATTATTGTTTAGTAGTCAAACTTTGATTCGTCATGCTGCTTCAACTCGCTATTGACTCTGACTCTGTTGGGGGGTCGATTGAGTTGTGCTAATCTCTGTTGTTTCTTACGAATCATTCAGATGAAAGAAAAGACCATCCTTAGTATATGCTAGTCTATCAAATGTCTCATATCGCTTGAACTAAGTGAATGCTTATTGAAGCTTTAACGAGCATTGCCTTATAGAGTTTAAAATATTTGGGTCCTTCATCAGTAAAATTTGCCCATCGATTCTTCTTCCACCTAGTCATCACTTCCAAGTAGGTTCGCATCACTTTCACTTACGATTGACATTCTAGTGGGAAATAAAGCGGAGAATTATGGTAGTATATGCTAGTCCTCATCTAAGTCTTTGTAGACGTTGCATCTTCTTGCCTTTGCTGAGTCTTCAATCTTTTACTCCAATTATAATATGCCTTTTGGCTCCCAACTACACTTCGCCATTATTGTTTAGTAGTCAAACTTTGATTCGTCATGCTGCTTCAACTCGCTATTGACTCTAACTCTGTTGGGGGGTCGATTGAGTTGTGCTAATCTCTGTTGTTTCTTACGGATCATTCAGATGAAAGAAAAGACCATCCTTAGTATATGCTAGTCTCTCAAATGTCTTGTATCGCTTGAACTAAGTGGATTCTTGTTGAAGCTTTAACGAGCATTGCCTTATAGAGTTTAAAATATTTGGGTCCTTCATCAGTAAAATTTGCCCATCGATTCTTCTTCCACCTAGTTGTTACTTCCAAGTAGGTTCGCATCACTTTCACTTACGATTGACATTCTAGTGGGAAATGAAATGGATAATGTACTCTTAGTAGCACTGATCACCAATGGTTAAGATTTGACAACTAGTGTCTTTCACTAGATTTCTTCGAATGGTCTTTAAACTTGTGCAGAGCTCCTCTACTAGATAGATAAGAGAATTATGGTACTTAGTTTCACTCGTTCTCTTAAGAGTTAGAGAAGATAAAATTACTTGATTTCATCCGCCTCTTCGAGTGTTGTACTCTATACATCGAGCTGGTTACTAGCCTTTGCTCACTCTTTACTCACACTTTTGAAGCACTCGAAGTATTTGTACTCCTTGCATTAAGTTAGCTACTATGATTCACCTTCTCAATACTATCGAACTTCTAGAATGTAGGAAGTTTTCACCCTAACTTGGAATAAGTTTCTAATAGTTTTAGTCACTTTTGGGATTGTACCATTTTCTTCATCATCTTTGCTACATATTCCTTTGAGTTGCAATGGTACAACATCGCATACTGCCTACTTCGTTCCTTGGTCGAGCACTCTTACATCGACCCAAAGTCTTTTACTTTTGGCTATTTTGATGAGAAGTTTGTTGACACCAATCTTACAAAGTTCCCTAGCCTTTGCCCTTCAACGTTGTCTCAGTACTTGGAGTTTGATTCTCTACCTCCTCGACCCCTTTTATGACTAAGTGCTCTCCGTTTATGAGAACAAGGGATCGATACCTTCATGAAAGTCTCATCTCCGCGATATCATGGTGCTACCATGCCTATGACCCAACTATCCATCACATCGCATTTGTATCCATTTTTTCACAATTAATAAATCTGTCTCTACGGCACTGTGGCACTCCTCCTAGTCTACCTTCATTCTAATCGATGCTTAGTTTTTGGGTAGTTAAGTCTCTCTAGACTCGTTGTCGCTTCATTACCTCTTTCGACCCCCTACTTCAACACTTCTGTGTTTTCCAAGCAATTTCTCTTGGTCGATGGAAAGATAGATTGCAACTCCCAGACATGGCTTCCGCTATCATGTTGTAGGGTTCACATTGATTTTGTTCTCTTTAACTTCCTTGGTAGTAACGTTCACTAACTCGGCATTGTCCTTTGACGTGCCGAGCTCTCTTAAGTGAATATGAGCTCTAGAACAATCCAACTCTCCAACTACTCTGATCATACCTCTGTATTATCAAGTCCCCTCTTATAGGATTCACTAGTACTTGTATTCGAAAGTCTCTCTAGATGGTATATATTCCCCATATGCTGATGACTGAGGTTTTTATTCGATACAAAATTTGATCCATGCATGGAAGACCCGCTTTTGTTATATCATGACATTCACTCATTGAATCCATAACTTTTCTTGTCATCGTGTTATTCACCAAAGTGGAGCTCTAAAGAGCTCTCGATCATAACTATGTATGATATTGTCCCTCGTGGGATAAGTTTCAAGTGTATCGCATTACCACGAATTGTTACACCATGATCAGTTGCACTATGTTGCCTCCTGATGACATCTCCATTGCATTTTGATCATTGTAGGATAAACTAGAATTATGATCCCTCAATGTGTGGCTTCTGTCAACACATCACAATGCCTCTTTTATCTTCGATTATGTTCACTCCTTTGGCAATCAACCTTCGTCCACTCGCTCTCGAGTCACAATCAGATAAAACACAACTCTAGGATAGTCTGTCACCTAGTAACTCCCGAAGTCTACTAAATTTGCTGAAATTGGTGCACCATTGTCTAGATTATTTATAGAATATTTTAAATTATATTTTATATTATTGTATTAGTATAGTAGCTATCAAAGTGACATAGACTAGTAACTTATAAAATTATATTAAAAAAATAATCCTAAATGATATTAAAAAAATATATTTAAAATTACATAAATAATTCTAAAGAAGAATCTATTTTGAATAATTATGTGACGAAATAAAATAATATTATTTTGAATATATTGTAGTTTATGATTATATACCTAAAGATAATAACAATATTTTTTAAAATATATTGACGATGATTCGATACTTTTTTCATATAAAAAAAAAGTTTGAGTATTGAAACTTATTGTTTATATAAGAAAGGAGTGAGTCGTTCACCTATTACAATACTATGCTAGACCTATTATGTATTGTATATGTGAAATTAGATCTTGAACAAAATTTAGTTATGAATATTGGATACACATGATCGTTGCCTTTACGATATTGGATTGTTTATGAACTCAGCATATGGAAGAATTTTAATTTTGTCAGATAATTTCACTTATCCCTCCAACAAATTTTTTCCTTTTTTAAAATGCTATTTGAGTTTGAGCAAAACTGATTAAAACCATTTCGAGAATATTTTTTCTTATCCCTCCGATAATGTTAACACTTGTAGGATAAGACCAAACGAAAAGAATTTATTCTGCTTTACCACTGCTATTTGAGATCGAGCAAAGTTGATTACAGTCTAATAAAATTTTAAAAATAATTATTAAATTATAAGCTGACTTTATATGATGGTTAGGTCATGTAGAACTATTATAAATCCTATTCAAATCTCTGTTTGAAATGTGAACTTTTTCCAACAACATACGAGCAAAACCTTCATAAACATATAACTTTTGGAATCTTATTACAGCACTGTCGCAAAGTCTGATTTCAAAGCGTAGCAAAGTCCATTCGGAGGTCTCTCGACCTCGTGGTGGCGTACTATAGCAGCAGGGAGCTGAAAGCAATACATAAGGCATGTATATCTTCTACTCTACTACAGCAGCACATGACATAGATCTTTCTTTATCTACTTTGTGAACTCCATAACCCAAGAATAGAGAGATATGTAGGTGGCCTTGAACCCTGTAAACCCTGCTTCCTTCGCCATTGCCTCAAACTCTTCCTGCGTCCTCTCTCTCCCTCCAGTGTGTATCATCATCCCGATGTCCAAGGGAAAAATACCTTGCGATCTGGAATCGGGCTCCGGAATCACGGGAAGCAAGTATTCCACTACTATCACCTTCCCTTCCTCCGGCAAAGCCTTCCAACAGTTCTTTAGTATTCTCGCGCACTGCTCATCAGTCCAGTCGTGAAGAATCCACTGCAAAATTACGTCGATAAAGACTAATGAGATGTCAAACTTGTTGCGAATAGATGCATAACTCCGCGTCTCCACCCTATGAGGAAGCGGAGAACGATATTTGTGCCTTGTGTGCTTTTTCTTTGACTCCATCTCCTCGATCTTAAAGTGTAAATATTTTTCCTTCATTCTTTTTTATTGTTTGTCCCGCTTGATTTACCCTTTTCATTTGGTTGATTGATATGTCTCGAGTAGTTTGAAGAGTGGTATCTTTCATTAATAACCTTCAAATTTTTTTGATAAGTTCGACATGCTGCCTAACCAAAACCTCAAACATTAAATGAGTAAGGGAAAAAATCTAAATGTTGACCTTCATGAAAATGGCGTCTCCTCCACTCGGAATGCTCTCAAACATGTCGCCGCTGACGTGCTCTACATCTGCATGGAGCCAACGCATCCCAAGTTTATGAATTATTTTGCTTCGTTGTAAAAGGTAGGCACTATGACAGTGACGAATGTCTGATATAAATGGCGAACCTGGGTTGGTCGGTGCGCTGGCGATGACAAGAGGGAGGTCGAAGTTGACGCCCTTGATGTGCGGGTGCCTGGAGGTGATCATGTGGAGCGTGGCGCCGGTCCCGCCGCCGACGTCGACGAGCACCTTGACGTCGTCGAAGCCGCGGTAGGTCTCCAGCAGTTGCTTGATCAAGATGGTGGAGTGGTTCCTCATGCTGTCGTTGAACAGCTTGTTGAACCGTGGATCGCCGCCGTGGTGCTCGAACGCCGTCATGCCGTGGGCCTTCTTGAATGGGATGCCGCCCTCCAACACCGCATCCTTCATGTAGTACCTGCGATCGTTGTGGAGGCAAAACCAATAAGCTGATTAATCCTTCGGCCAACTTTTTAGTGCGAGAAGAAACGAGTAAGAGTAGACGTTGTTGGCTCCGTCGACTACCAGCTCTCCATGGTGACCTTGTCATGGATCAACAAGCAGAGAGCGGCCATGGACACGCCGTCCTCGTTCTTGGTCAGGTACTTGCAGACAGGAGTGGCCCCGTACTTGCACGAGGGGCGCCCATCGTCGCCGGACTCCACAGAGCAACTGACGATGCCGTTGGCGGCGAGCAGGCGGAGGATCCGGTCTACCATATCGGCCGCCTGTGGGTTCTCGGTGGGCAGCTGGGTGACGATGTCGTCGGGACTCAGCTTGGCGCCGGGGCCAGCCTTGACGATGATCTCGAGGAGCTCGAGCTCGATGGCCACATTGAGAATCATTTGGAGGCAGGATCCCGTCACCAGCCTCATGGCGAGCATGCGTGCCTCCTCCTCCTCCCCGGGGCTCAGCTGCTGCACCACTTCCTTGGTGAATCCCATCCTTACAAAGAGAGATGCTGAAGTGGGAGAAGATAATAGAGGAGGAAGAGAGGAGCTCTATAACTCCGGATCAAATTGATAAGGGAGTAATCGTTGGGATGAGATTTATATGCGTCGAAACACTCAATATCTTAGCGTGGAGGTAGGTACGCAAAAGGTCAAATGTCTTGATGCATGCATGCCACTGGCGAGAAGATTAAGAGCTCTAGATTTATTATGTCATATTTTGCTTGCAATGCATACTTTATATGCAGCAATTTGGACAACTATTTTGTTTCGACAGAAGATAGAAAAACAAAAGAATACTTGCGTACTACAAGTAGGAGGATTGCTCACGTCGCTTGATCATGAGTATGTGGTTGCTAAACTATCACGCAAATGACCAAAGGCCTCATTCAAGTCAAACGTGGACATGCTGGCTAGTCACATATATGGTGATAGTATACTAGTTGTACCTATCAAAGATTAAGAAATTATAATCTTAACGATAGTTTGAATGCATACTTCAGACGACACGTCGGATTATTGCTCACGTCTCTTGCTCATGAGTCCGAGGTTACCAAACTATCACGCAAATGAACGAAAAACACTCGAATAAGTCACATATATGTTGATGGTAAACCGGATAACAAACACAAGAATACTTCAAGGAGGACTGCTCACCTATCTTAGATCTTGACTGTGAGCTCGTTCAGACTATCGATAATGCAGATGACCAAAAGGCTCTTATTGAAGTCAAATGTGGAGATGCTGATTACTCACACATATGGTGATGGTGTAGCAGATGTACTTATCGATTGATTGTTGTTATATTTTGAATGTGTTAATTAATTTGGTTGGTAAAAATTTTAATTAATAGTATTACGATCCATCCCATTTTTATCACTTATTCTAATGCTAAATACAAACAAATAAATAAATACTGATTGATCACATCTCTCCTCGATCATAACGTATTACTTCAGGTGGCAACACAATTGGAATAAGTTTAGGGATGCTTGCTGACTTTGAAAAACGTGTTATTTACTTTTCCAAGTCAAGCAATATCGTGTAAGTCAATCCTATGAAGGGGGATAAGTACTTATTGTATTCCTAGTTGGAGGTGATTATCTAAAAGAATATTCTTTCTTCTTCTATATATATTTTCAGCAAGGAGACAGGATTGCAGCATGCATTAGTTATTCATATCTATATACTCGTCCTTCGGTCACACCATTTGCACGATTCAATAGCGAAAAGTAGTTCGGATGTTCTCCGAACTATATTTAAAGTAAGGCATCAAGGATTTATCTCAATGGCTCCCGTGTTAACATCAAACTTTTTGATGATTAATTTTGAAAGATAGTGTATGGGGTCATCGCTTTTTTATCCTTTGAATGCTTAGTCAGAGAGATCTGCATCTTGTCAATTCCACCAAATGAGGATTGGTGGATTTGAACCTCTAATCCCTTTGGTCCAAGTCTACCGAAGATATTTATAAATTTCTGAAGTATAAGTATGTTTATGAGATTGATTGGCATGGTTGAAAGACTATTTGATAGATCATTATTACAATTTCTATCGTTTGAATATTCTTCCTACATAGAACTTTCAACAGCATGTGCTAATTTTCATTTGGCGGAATTCTAAGAAAAATATGTCCATCAGTTATTATATATATTAGAAGAAAAAGGATGGCTTGCAATCTCTTTCCTACAATTTCGAGACTCAAAGACTAACCTATAACATTGCACAAAATCATCCTAACCATTGATTTGTCTTCCTTCTATACCATTGAAATAGACAAAAGTTACTCCACTTAAAACTCTACTTAAGTTTACTGTTTTAGTTTTATCTTATATATATATATATATATATATATATATATATATTGTAACTGTTATTATTAAATATCTTATTTAATAATAATGTAATCATTCTCATTAAATTCATAATTCATTATCATGAATTTCTTCATTTATTATGATTTAACTGATTTTTGTTTTTTATTCATTATACATGAAATCGTTATTATTAAATTAAATATTTAATATTATTAAAATTTTAATTATGGTCCAAATATTATAAATTCGAGTTAATTCTTGAACGTTATGAGTTGGTGATAATAAATGTTCTTGGTGAAAAAACATCTATATAAACAAGGATTTTGGTCCCTGAGCTCAACATCTATTTGAAGCAAAAATGATTTACTACATCATCTAAAACGAGAGTTCTAAGTCGAGAAGTGCCAAAGTTCAAGAAGAAACATCTGTAGAAATTCTTGACAACAATGACCGAAAATACGCTATTTCGTTTCCGCATCAGTTTTTATTATGTTTTGTGTTTCTATTATATTGATTTAGAAACACATTTTGGTATCAAAGATTTCTTACATATATTACCAATTATTTTGACAAAAAAAAAATATTTATATGACCAACTATTATGTTAGAAAGTTAACAGTAGCAAAATCTTTTTTTTTTTTTGATCGATTTTGATATTTCGATCACTATGTAAAACATGCTACCACTGTTTTCCTTCTGGCTTCTTCATCAATCGCATGTCTCTGGCAATAAATTAGGGACTTTGTACAATCCCACTTCAACCACCTTTGATGTCGACTTATTACAGCAGTGCACCAACGTTGACAAAGACTCCATGACTATTACAGCCCAAAAAAATCCGTGCTTATTGATTGTTTCGAGGAGGAAATTGATTCTGATTCCGCATAGGACATTTTACAATTCATCAAACATCTGAATTAGGAGAGAAATCAATCGGGGATATCAATTGTTTACATTTCGAATGATGGTTATAGTGAGATTAGTATGACTTACTTATCCAACATTATTATGTAAATATAGTGGATTCTTCATGATTGGACTGATGAGCATTGCGCGTAGTTACCGAAGAATTGTTGGAAGGCTTTTCCTAAAAAGGGGAAGGTGATCGTGATGGAATGCTTTCTTCTAGTAATTCCAGAGGTGACTTAGAGAGACCAGTTCATCTACTAGTAAGATATCTGCATGTCGATCTACACCATCGAAGGCAAAGAGAGTGCAAAGCAGGAGTTCCAGGCCCTGGCAATGGATGCCGGGTTTATCGGATTCAATGCTCTTCCTGTGTTCGCCGACACGTATCACGGAATTCACCGACTAGACCAAGGAATCTAAAATCTTGCCTTGATTATTGTGCTTCAATGGCTTTTATAGCCGCCTCCCACAAAGTTTCGTGAATCCTATAACCATATCCTCAATTTAGGCATATCTTTTTTTATTTTCTTTCATATTAATAAATTTTATAAAATAATTAATCAATATTTCAAATAGATGATATCATTTCTATCATCAAATTAAATAAAAATAAAAATTAAATAAAATATAAAAATATAAAACATCTTATCTTATGTGGAGGACTCAATATTCCTTCTATTCCTTCTATTTGAAGTAAATGTTTCTTCCTCATTCTTCATCAAGGAAGCATAAAGAAAAAGAAGTTACATACTATTAAAAGGCATATTCCCTTTTTTTTTAAAAAATATTTTTTTATTCTTTTAAATGTTTGATATTTTATTTTTATATTAAAATATTTTTATAATTATTCACATTATATGTAATTCTAAAATATTTTTTATTCCTTTAAGTGTCTAAAATTTTACTATTAGATTAAAATATGTTATAATTATTCATATTATATGATGTTTCATAAATTCTCTTTTATCCCTAAAAAAAATTTAGAATTTTATTATGGGATTAAAACATGCGACAATTATTCATACCATATGCATTTCTAAAATTTTTATCTTACTATGCATGATATTTGATTTCTATTAGATTTATATGATTAGCAATGCTATTTCCTCCTTATATAATTTTATCTTTATTATATTTTAATGACTTAATGCTAATGAATAAATGTTTTGATTATATTTTTATGATATCATATTTTGAAATTGAGGAAATCAGTTAGAATTTGGATTGATATTGGCCATTAGGATAGGTCTAGCATATGCCATTACTGATAGACTAGGTCCAACCAACAAGCTAGGCTAAGTCGACATACTAAACTCAACTCGTAGGCTAGCTCAACCTAGCCTAACATAGGTAGTCATGTGTGGTGCACATGACCAATCCATAGGCTATGGGTTGTCCCAGCTTAGCATAATACATGTATAGTCATGTGTTATACACATGATCAATACATGCACCATTTTCTTACATATCTCTAGGAAAGGGTGAAGGAGGTCAAACGTCCTCCTCTCTAGCGGTAATCCACACAGCAGGGCTATGACGACGCTCCTCAAAACTCCAGACCTACTCTAAGGTGGAGAGGGGGAGGAGAATAAGAGAAGCAAGCATAGACTCTAGCCTATGAACCATTAAATCCCTCCTATTTATAGAGGTTCATGTCAAACCCTAATGGATCCTCCCTAGTGGGTATTGGATTTGCATCCAATTATCGAAAACTTTTATATTAATAGATCTCTATCCAATAATCACTCATGGGCTCTTATTGGATCTCGTTCATGGGATCCAATAATTCAATAGCTTATTGGATATCCAATAAGATAAAGGGTCTGGCGGATATCTCATATTCGAACCTCTACTCATCGCAATGCCTACCATATGTGTGTGGCCATCTAGGCCTAATATCGAGTTGGCTATGAGTCATACATGTTAGAACTTCTTCTGACTCGGTGAATTATTATCTTTATAATAATTCACTCGACTCATCGTCTACGGATGTACTAGGCCACTACGCTGTAGTCCCCAGACGATACAGGAAAATCCAATCCATTGGACCTATCTGTTCTCAGTTACCATATACCTATAGTCCCTCATCCATCTAATATCTCAGAGACCATATATCGGACATGGTGCTGTCAGACCCATATGGTTTCTTCTCGAGTCTCGCTCTAATCGGATTCTCTCGGAGAACCATTTCTCTCTCAATCCGAATGACCCTAGCCAGGGATTTGTCTGAGCAAGAACAAATGAAATATTTCTCTTATGATACCGAGAGTGGATGATTCTCTATCAACACTCAATAGCCGTCGTAAGGTCGATTGTCACTCCCAATGACTAGCTATATTAGATTTAGGACATTCAAACCATTAAGTCTGGTATCAAAGAGTGGAGCACTCATACAGGACATCCTTGGTGTCTCAAGTCTAAGGACCGGATATACCATTGGGACTACGGAATCGTTGTTTGACAATAAGGCATAATCAACCATTCAGCATTCCGTAAGTAGATCAATCAATGAACTCATTCTCCAATGAGCACATGTATTGTATCCCTAGTGTTCTCACACGAGCAGCTATAAGATCAACTGCATCCATCATATGGATGGGTATACAACACATAAGTATGTCCGATTATCACGATGTCCCTCTCGAATAACCTATGATCGTGATTATTTAGGATCTATATTTAAAGATGAATCAGTCTTATCATCGTGATCTCGTCACGATCTGATTCCCATTGCATAGATCCAAGGACATCACAATATATACATGCATATATATAATAGTTAATATAAAATGATAAATGCTAAAATATAATAAGCAAAAGGATTCCGTGTCACGTCACACATGTATCACTCACGTAATTAGCTTGTTGTGCACCTATGACTAGCACTATTTACCACCCGTGCTTGGGAGTAGATATTCAAGTGGTGCTATATGACCTTTGGATCAATACTTGGCATGTCTCCTGGTGACCAAGCGAAGATGTCGATGTTTTTTGTCAAAAAGTTAATAAGTTGGACTTGTTCCTTCTCTGGGAGCTTGGACCTAATCTTTACGACTTTGTTTGACCAACTTTTGTCAAGGGGGACCTCCTATATTTGCTCGGTCGGCTTTGGACAAAGTAGCAGTTTGGAAGTGTCTTGGGGTTCAAACACGGGCAGCTCGGGTTTTGACTTCTTAGGCAACAAGATAGTTGCAAAGTAGCATTGCCTTGACTCCCAAGGATCACTCCTTACTTCTCCAACCCCGGTGCAAGTTGGAAACTTTACGACTCGGTAATATGTTGAGATAACGGCTTTTAACTTGTTGAGAGTCGGGCGGCTTAGAATGACGTTTGCTAAAGGGAGTTTGACCACCATGAAAGTAACCATCATAGTCTTGGACCTCAGCTCCTCGCCAATGGTGACTGGTAAGGTGGTAGTGCCGAGGGGTGAGATAGAATCTCCGGTGAACCCGATGAGAGTCGATGCCATAAGGGCAAGGTCTTTTATGGTCAAGCCGAGCTTCTAGAAGGCATCGATGTACAATATGTCGGCTGAACTTTCTATGTCTTCTATTATCCTTTTGACTTGAGCAATGACAATCCTAACCGAGATCACCATGGCGTCATCATGGTCGGGGTGCTCACCTTCCCCCATTAGAAAGGTGATCTCGGGCCCATCTTGTTGCCGAGGATGCTTTTCCATGATTGCTCAGGCATAGGCTTTTCATTTTGATGTACTATCTCCTCTGGAAGTCAAATCGCCAGTGATGACATCGATCTATTTTTCAATGGGGACTGGGGGGTGTGTGGAAGATTCTCATTGCTTATTGATCTAATATATGAGATGTCCTCTATGGATGAGCTCCTCGATCTGGTTCTTTAGGTCATGGTACTCCTCAATGTCATGGCTGTAGTCGTGATGGAACCGACAATACTTGGAGCGATCTCTATGCTCTCATGGGCGCCCTTAGGAGCCCTCTCTCTCTGATTTGGAGAAAGATCTCCATGGATGAACTCAAGGGTGGGGGAGGTGGCCTCGAAATTGGTGGCTTGAGCTAGTTGAGCCTTCTTCTTAGTGGGCTCGAGGGCTATCCTCAGGATTGCTCCATACAAGGTCTCTTGTACTCTTCATGCTTTCCCGCTACTATGGCCTTGATGCCAATGTATTGGAGCATCTCGGGGATGGTCGTCGTAGGCCGCTCGACCAATGACTAGAAGAATCTGGACGGTTGCATGCCTATCAAGAATGCTTGTATGATTAGTGAAGGGTGGGCGTCGAGGACTCCTCGGATTTTGGTGATGAAGCGAGTGATGAACTGAGAGAGGGGTTTATAATCCTTCTGACTTCGGCTGAAGAGCATGGCTACGGATGGTTTTGGTAGTGAATTGGCCAGGAAATTGAGCTCAAATTCCTTTATGAGCAAGTCAAAAGATTAGACCGAGGTCAGCCTGAGTCGATTGTACCACATCCGAGCCAAACCCTGAAGAGTGGTTGGGAACACCTAGCACATTAGGGCATCAGACATACCATATAGGATTGTCTAAGCTCGAAAGGTGGGGACGTGCTCTACTGGGTCGGAGTTGCCATCATAAGATTTGAGCATGGGGAGATGGAAGTTCAGTGGTATCGATCTATCCTAGATTTCCTACACAAAGGGGGACCCCACCGAGGAGGCCTCCCCGAGCTTTCTTTGGACTTGTGCAACTCCTTTTGGACCTCATCCAAATGATGATTGACCGAGCACAATTGAGCTCAGAGAGAGTCCACTAAATCGAGTGATAAGGTGTTAGGCTCGGGGTGGTGCGTCGGAGGCCTAGGGCATTGTGCTCTGGTGTTGGCCTCGGGTTCCCCGATTACTCCTTGGGTAATGGATTAATGTCCACTGGTCTAGGTTGCTGAGGGATTGGAGATGGCTCTCGCGGAGTGGTGGCAGGGGTCGACGGGTCCCTTAGCGACAACAACGGTTGAGGCAATGCCGACTGCTAGGCAAGCTGAGGGACAAGGGGGATGATACCCTGCATCATCTCTACTAAGGTTTGGACTTGGTGCATGAGACTAAGGAATGCCTCGACTGAGGTAGTAGACTGCCCTATGGTGGTCCCGAGAGACTACAACCCTGAATCATTGAACAACTGCCAATAGCAGCTTGGAGTCATGATCGAGGTATTCCCTTCTAGTCTCGAAGGAAGCGAGGGCTATCCTTTGAACCCGAAGGTCAGGTGAGTTGGGGTGGCTCTTCTCCGGGACACTCTTCCGGGTTGCTCGGCTGGGGGCATTCTTGCAACATCGGACCCTCTTTCTAGTGCCAAAATATTGGTAAACCTTTATGCCATGACTAAGGTGTCAACACAACTTGGTTGGATCTCGAATGTGCAAGGTTCCCCATGCGGATGCTTGGGTAGTGGAAGCGAATGTCAGGTCGAGTTGAGTTCGAGCCTCATCTCCCGTGCATGGATACCTCTCTTGGCGAGTGGTTTGCTTCTCCTTCGCAGGGCTTCTGCATATAGGCCGAAGTGGGGAGGGGAATTTTTCGGTTTCACCCCTCCAAATGCTAAGTTAGAGTTGAGTGGAATAAAATAGAGTTGAATATTCAACCCCCCTACATTGGTTAGGGGGTTATCTTTTATACTTATGAGAGGGGAGGGGGTCATACATGGTCCCTTAATAGCTGCCATCTCCTCGGGAGGATGGTATATACCTTGCGATTGAGAACCAATCGACTCATACGGGTCAGTGTCGTTCCGAGTTTTGCAGATATCTCCATGATGTTCGGTGTCGGACAGGATGGCTTTATCCTATGGACGACCGCCGACTGACCCATACGGGTCGACATCGCATGATGTCATTCTAAGATTTACACAAATGGTTCTACGGTATTCGACGCCGAACAATGCAGAGATCATTTGGTTGCCTCGTTCGGGTTTGAGGTGTTACACTGCGTCGGTCTAAAGGTCTTTTGTTTGCTATCACGTGGATAATATTAAAATATATCATAATCAGGATGCTAGGTTTATTAGATTCAATGCTTGTTTATCAACACGTGTCAGGGAATTAACCATGTAGACCAAGGAATCTAAACTCTTCAGGATTATGTTCTTATTGGAAACTAAACTTCCAATAAGATTTATAATTCAAATTGATTATGGTTAATATAAATATTAAGTAGACATCAATTCAACCTAGAATTTTAAGGAATCAAGTTATGAGTTAGACTCTCTCAATATTCACCAATGTGGGATTATTATTTTAATCTTCTTTTCAATCTTTTCTCAATTTTTTTAGCATTCTTTCCCTATACGTATGTTTGGTATGGACAAAGTTATACTGATCAAAGTTAACATATATTGAGTCAATCATCGATTCAACCAAAAGCTTAACAGTTATATCGTAGACTAAACTCAAATATATGTTGACATTTACTAACGTGGGATTATTCTTTTAGTCCTCTTTTCAATCTCGTCACATGTGATAGTAGGTGATACAACCAACGTGAGACTATTTTGACTTAATTTTTTTCAATCTAAAAGCTTGAATATTCTACACTAGAAACTACTAAGCTTGAGATTATGTTGATACTCTTTTATCATTTTATGTTGTTTATCAAATCACTAAAAAAATTAATGAGGGTGAATAATAATATAATATTGATGAACTCCGACATGATGTTAATATCGATTGCTAATGATCTTGTAAAACAATCACAATCGATAGTTCTAAGAAGATCTCAAAGCAAATAAGACATGTTATTATATGGTTTATATTATACATCTAAAAAAAATCATATTATAACATAGGAATTAAAATGGTTCCTTATTATTTTCACAAGTTATAAAAACTAATGATTATAAAAAATAATATAATATAATAAAAGAAGAGTTGAGATGAATGGACCACAATGGTGTTTGAGAAACTCATCAAATTACACAATAATTGTAAAAGCATTTGTTATCTAAACATAATTTAACGGGTAATATCAAATGATATAAAAGTCTAACTTATGACCAAGAATTTTACTCATAAAGAATGTATCAACTATAACAAGATAATTTATATAATTTTTTAAATGAACTTGTTAAGAATTGTTATGACAGTAATGGCTCATTATGATTTTATGTTAAATCGGATAGATGTAAAAGTAACTTTTGAATAAGAATCTTAGGAAGAAGATTTATATGGATTAATCTAAACGATTCATAGAGAAATTTTATATATATATAAATTTAAAAAATTTATTTATTACTATAAATACACTTATAGACAATGATATATAAAGTTTCTTAATATCATTACTTCCTTCGGATTAAAAAAAATGATGTCGATCACTATTTATATCTAAAAATCAGTGGGAGCAAGTTTATTATATTAATCATATATATAGATAATATTTTGCTGGTAAGTCATGATGTTGGTTTATTATATGAAACTAAAAAATTTCTCATCAAGAATTTTAAGATGATTGATATGAATAAGACATTTTATGTTATTGACATTGAGATATTTAGGGATAAATCTCAAGAATTATTATAAATATCTCAAAAATAATATATTAGATGAGTCTTGAAGAGATTTAGTATTCAAATTTATTTAACAAATAACAAAAGTAAAAACTTTCAATCAAAATAAATATTTTTAAAAAATAACTTAAAAATTATATAAAAAAATATTTCTAATGTATGAGCAATTAAAAGTCTACTATATGTTCAAGTCTATACTAAATTAGATATGAATTCTATAGTTGAAATATTGGGTAGTTATTAGAGTTACCCAAAAATAAAACACTAAAAAACTATAAAAAAAATAATAAGATATATAAAAGAAACGAAATATTATATACTCAATTATTAAATATACCACTATGAATGATACATTTTATATTGATGTTGTGATGATGTCCCAAATATATTTAACAAAAGATTGAGGATTTAAAATTTTAATTGATACATTTTGAATGTATCAGTTAATTTAATTGATAAATTTATTTTTTTAATAAATAAGTAAATATTGATCGGTCACATATGTTCATCATACCTTTTGTTGTTTTTAAGAGATAAGCTTGCACAATGCATTACTTATGCAGATATATATACATGTCCATCTGTCATACCATCTTCCATTACCATGATTCAATGGTGAAAAGTAGTTCGGATGTTCTTTGGATTATATGTAAAACAAAGCCGAGAGGATTTATCTAAACATCTCTTGAGTCGATCTTAAACTTTTTGGTCGTCAATTTTGAGAGACTTGGTATGGGTCTATCCAACATCGTCCATGTGCCAACATGGATCACTTCTACCAAGATCCACGATGTAAATAAATAGAATCTACAAGAATGCATCGTAGTGCATGCCAAATTTATAGTCTTAAATGTATCTAACGATGAATAAGGAATGGTGTTGGCTAATGCAACCAACAAAAAAAGGTTTAAAATTTTCAACCATTCTCATTGTATGATGGGTGATATGTCCTCCTTGAAAGATGCCCACAACATTTTGGATTAGCAAGCTTTAGAATTGGTACTTAAGGGATATTCTATCACTGGAGGAATTTGATTAAGTTATCCTTAAATCTCAAGAGCAACATTAGAAGACTAATCGTTATTAGTCTTACTAAATAATCTCTTATATGATCCCTTAACTTGACAATATTCCTCTTAATAAGTGATAGGTTTATAATTTGGGAGAAACAACGAACCTTTTTCTTGTTTCCAAAATTATTTTGGATGATGATTGGAATCTTATATTACTTCAATCGTTTTTTATCTTTGTTTGTCCGAGAGAGTTTTTCACCTTGTGAGAATTGGTGACTTTGAACCCCTAACCCCTTTGTGTCCAAGTCTACTAAATATATTTATAAATTTCAAGGTATAAATATGTTCATGAAGTTGATTAGCAGAAGGCGATTAGATGGATTTGTTTTACTTTCAAGATCTTTATTAGAATTCCTATCATTTGAATACCCTTTATACATAAAACATACACCCTATACGTATGTTTGGTATGGACAAAGTTATACTGATCAAAGTTAAGAGTCAATCATCGATTCATCCCAAAAGCTTAACAGTTATTTTGTAGACTAAACTCAAATATATGTTGACATTTACTAACGTGGGATTATTCTTTTAGTCCTCTTTTCAAGCTCGTCACATGTGAGAGTAAAAGATACAACCAACGTGAGACTATTTTGACTTAATTTTTTTCAATCTAAAAGCTTGAATATTCCACGTTATAAATTACCACACTTGAGACTATGTTGATACTCTTTTATCATTTTATATTATTTATCAAATTAATAAAAAAAATAATGAGGGTGAATAAAAACATAATATTGATGAACTCTAATATGATGTTAACGTCGATTGTTAATGATCTTGTAAAATAATCACAATCGATAGTTTTAAGAAGATCTTTAAGGAAAATAAGACCTGTTATTATATGGTTTATATTTTACATCTAAAAAAAATCATATTATAACATAAGAATTAAAAGGGTTCCTTATTATTTTCACAAGTTATAAAAACTAATGATTATAAAAAATAATATAATATAATAAAAGAAGAGTTGAGATGAATGGACTACAATGGTGTTTGAGAAACTCATCAAATTATACAATAATTATAAAAGCATTTGTTATCTAAACATAACTCAACGGGTAATATCAAATGATATAAAAGTCTAACTTATGACTAAGGATTTTACTCATAAAGAATATATCAATCATAACAAGATAATTTATATAATTTTTTAAATGAACTTGTTAAGAATCGTCATGCAGTAATGGCTCATTATGATTTTATGTTAAATCGGATGTATGTAAAAGTAACTTTTGAATAAGAATATCGGGACGAAGATTTATATGGATTAACCTAAATGATTCATAAAGAAATTTTCTTTTTGATATGTAAATTTAAAAAATCTATTTATGACCATAAATACACTTATAGACAATGATATATAAAGTTTCTTAATATCATTACTTCCTTCATATATAAAATAAATGATGTCGATCACTATTTATATCTAAAAATCAGTGAGAACAAGCTTATTATATTTATCATATATATAGATAATATTTTGCTTATAAGTCATGATGTTGGTTTATTATATGAAACTAAAAAATTTCTCATTAAGAATTTTAAGATGATTGATATGAATAAGACATTTTATGTTATTGTCATTAATATATTTAGGGACATATCTAAAAAATTATTAGAAATGCCTTAAAAGTGATATATTAGATGAGCCTTAAAGAGATTTAGTATACAACTTTATTTAACAAATAACAAAAGTAAAAAAAATTCAATCAAAATAAATATTTTTTAAAAAATAACTTAAAAAATCATATAAAGAAAAATATTTCTAATGTATATACACAATTAAAAGTCTACTATATGTTCAAGCCTATACTAAATTAGATATGAATTCTATAGTTGAAATATTGGATAGTTATTAGAGTTATCCAAAAATAAAACACTAAAAAATATTAAAAAATAATAAGATATATAAAAGAAAAGAAAGATTATATACTCAATTAGTAAATATACATTTTATATTGATGTTGTGATGATGTCCCAAATATATTTAACAAAAGATCGAGGATTTAAAATTTTAATTGATATATTTTGAATGTATCAGTTAATTTAATTGATAAATATTTTGACTCATAAAGTTTCATGCTCAAATCCCATATTTATTATTTATTTTTTTAAACAAATAAGTAAATATTGATCGGTCACATTATCTGTTCGTCATACCTTTTGTTCTTTTTAAGAGATATGCTTGCAGCATTCATTACTTATGCAAATATATATACGTCCTTCTGTCATACCATCTTCCATTACTATGATTCGGATGTTCTTCGGATTATATGTAAAACAAAGCCGAGAGGATTTATCTAAACATCTCTTGAGTCGATCTCAAACTTTTTGGTCGTCAATTTTGAGAGACTTGATATGGGTCTATCCAACATCGTCCATGTGCCAACATGGATCACTTCTACCAAGACCCACCATCTAGATAAATAGAATCTACAAGAATGCATCGTAGTGCATGCCAAATTTATAGTCTTAAATGTATCTAACGACGAATAAAGAACGGTGTTGGCTAATGCAACCAACAAAAAAAGGTTTAAAAATTTCAACCATTCCCATTGTATGATGGGTGATATGTCCTCCTTGAAATATGCCCACAACATTTTGGTTTAGCAAGCTTTAGAGTTGGTACTTAGGGGACATTCTATCACTGCTGGAGGAATTTTATTAAGTTATCCTTAAATCTCAAGAGCAGCATTAGAAGACTAATCATTATTAGTCTTACTAAATAATCTCTTATACGATCCCTTAACTTGACAATATTCCTCTTAATAAGTGACATAGGTTTATAACGTGAGAGAAACAATGAATCTTTTTTTTTTTTTTTTTTTGTCTCCGAATTTATTTTGGATGATAATTGGAATCTCATATTACTTCAATCGCTTTTTATCTTTGTATGTTGGAGAGAGTTTTTTACCTTGTGAGAACAAGAATTGGTCTACCAAACATATTTATAAATTTTTAGATATAAATATGTTCATGAAGTTGATTAGCAAGATTGGAAGGCTATTCGATAGATTTCTATTACATTTTTATTGGAATTCCTATCGTTTGAATATCTTTTATATATAAAACACTTCACATGCTAATTTTCTTTTCAGTCATCGGTTCTCTATTCTTTTTTTTTTTTTTTTTTACGTGGGTGGTCACATGGTCACTATTATATTACAATTCTAAGAAAAATATGTCCATCCGTTATTATACATATTAGAAGAAAAGGATGGATAAGGAGGACTCAAATTTTTTCTTTCATTAATAGCTCCAATATACTTGTCGACTTGCTCATCGGAACGAAATGGCATGCGCATGAGTTCACATCGACTGGATCCACAAGTTACGTATTTGCAGGCAACCCAAAGGTTAATCAAATGTACGAATGACTTGATCAATCTTGTCTCGAAACTTAACTCGTGGTAATCGGCCGACACGACCAATTCAAGTTGACCGGCACGTTTGTTTCGTGAAGCTGATGCAGTTGATGCTTACATGGATACAGCGGTATACGAATGATACCAAACGTGTCATATCGAGGAGGGAGAAACGTCATCTTCATTGGATGATGGAGAAACACGTCAGTAAGTAGTACATGTTACCACTGTCATGCCCGTGAACCACAAGTGTTTTTGACTTCGGGTTGCGTATCAATAAGTCGGACACGGTACCACTGTCATGCCCGTGAAACACAAATGTTTTGATTACGGGTTGCGTATGTCATATGACTATCATATTAATGCGTAGATGATCAGTGTTGTCCGTCATCTTGAAGTTGTAGCACAGTATAAAGTCGCACCTCTTCCTCTTCCCCCAAGACAAGTTCAAGTTCTATACCCTTCCTCTCTTGCTCTTCTTTGTTTCCCAGCTCATAGGCAATATGCCGGCCACCAACGACGTGCTGAAGCTGACCGCAGAAGAGGAGGAGGAGGCGTGCGCGCGCGCCCTGCAACTGTCGTGCGGCGCCGTCCTTCCCATGGTCCTCAAGGTGGCCATCGAGCTCGGCCTCTTACAGATCATCGTCAAGTCTGGCCCAGCCACCCCACTGAGCTCCGAGGAGATTGCCGCCCAGCTGCCGAGCGAGAACCTGGAGGCTGCAGCCGCTTGGGTCGATCGGATTCTCCGCTTACTCGCCGCCAACAAGATCGTCGGCTGCGTCGTCGAGGCCGGCGCCGACGATCGCCGCTCGCGGAAGTACCGCATGGCACCCATCTGCAAGTATCTCACGGAGAATGAGGATGGTTCTCTAGCTAACCTGCTTCTGATGCATCACGATAAAGTCTTCCTGGATTTATGGTATTATTCTCACTCGTTACTGGAGAGAGAACTCACTTGGTTTCAGTAAAAAAAGCTGAAGTTTCTGATGGCAGGCACTACCTGAAGGATTCGGTCTTGGACGGCCGCCTCCCGGTTATGGCCGCCTACGGGATGTCTTGTTTCGACTACCAAAGCACCGATCCACGGTTCAACAAGATATTCAACGAGGCTATGCGGGGCCACACCGCCGTTATCGTCAACCAACTTCTCCGCACCTACGGCGGCTTCGACGACGTGAAGGTGCTCGTCGACGTGGGCGGTGGCGTCGGTGCCACCCTCGGCATGATCACTTCCAGACACCCCCACATCAAGGGCATCAACTTAGACCTCCCGCACGTCATCTCCGGCGCACAACCCCTGCCAGGTCTGCTTATATTGATCCCTTCGACCATAAACACCAAGCTAACTTAGAAGAAGAGTTCTTCTCTGGTGGATCACCGTTCACGTTCATGTTTGGTTGCAGGAGTGCAGCACGTTAGCGGAGACATGTTTGAAGCTGTTCCCAGTGGAGATGCCATTTTCCTCAAGGTGAGGACGGACTCTTCTGATCACTACAAAAATTCTAATTTGGTTTGTCAAGGCAAGACAACAGGAAGTAGGAGACCCTTTACCTGGGAAAAAGATCATGACACCGACAAGTTCTTATCATGAATCTTGAGAGCAAAATCACTAATGACGCCCGACCAAAGAGGTAAATCCAACATGACCAACGCTGTGCAGTGCAGAGCGCCAAACCCCACCTGACCGACCCTGTGGAAGGCAACGCAATCAGCCATCCTGTTGACCCACAGGTCAATTTCCACTGTACGAGATTGACATGACTTCCTATCTCTTTCCTACAATTTTGAGACTCACATAGTAACCTAAAATATCGCAAAAAACACCTTAATCAGTGACTTGGGTTCATTCCGTGCTATTAAATCAAACATAAGTAACTACACTTAAAACTCTACTCAATTTTACAGTTGTAGTCTTATCTTTTTTTAATATATATTACCAATTATTTTGATAAAAAAATGTATTTATATGACCAGCTATTTTGTTATGAAGTTATAAAAGTAGCAAAATCCTTTGATCAATTTTGATCACTGTGTGAAACATGCTACCACTATTTTTCTTTTGGCTTCTCCATCAATCACATGTCTCTGCCAATAAATTAGGGACTATGCACAATCCCACTTCGACCACCTGTGATCTCGACTTATTACAGCCGTGTACCAACATCGAGAAAGACTCCATGACTATTACAGCCCAAAAAAATTCATGCTGATTGATTGTGTCGAGGACGAAATTGATTCTGATTTCGCATAAGACATTTTCCTAATTCATCGAACCTCCGAACTAAGAGAGAAATCGACAGGGGATATCAATTGTTTATCTTTTGAATGATGATTATAGTGAGATTAGTCCGACTTACTTGTCCTGTATTATTATGCAAACGAAGTGGATTCTTCACGACTGGAATGATGGGTATTGCGCGAAGTTGCTGAACAATTGTTGGAAGGCTCTTCCCGAGAAGGGGAAGGTGATCGTGATGGAATGCATTCTTCCAGTAGTTCCAGAGGTGACTCCGAGAGATCAGTACATCTACCAGTTAGATATCTGCATGTTGGCCTACACAATTGGGGGCAAAGAGAGAACGAAGCAAGAGTTCCAAGCTCTAGCCATGGATGCCGGTTTTACCGGATTCAAAGCTCTTCCTGTGTTCGCCGGCACATGCATCATGGAACTCACCAAGTAGACTAGAGAATTTGAACTCTTGTCCTGATTACTGTCCTTCAAGATTCTATTCTTGATGGAAACGTCTATTTGGTGTGCTAAATAAACTTCCGATAAGATTTATTGGATCGGAATGCTCTACTGCCTAGCAATGAGAAATATGCTTCCAAATATAACAGTCATTTTCCTTAGGGACTAATTATAACGTTACGGTCCATTGGAGGAAGCCCTATGTATCCTACAACTACAACGATAATATTATAATTTCAATTAATCAAAGTTAATATATTTGAGCAGATATCAATTCAACCTAAAAAAATTAAACAATTAAGTTACAATATATGTTACTTGATTCTCTCAATATTTATCAAGTGAGATTATTATTTTAGTCCTCTTTTAAGAATAGATAGTGCAACCAACTTAAATATCCCACACCCCAAGCTACTAAGCTCATCTTGGCTAAATTCTTTTTAATCAATTTTTTCTTTTACTTGACTCAAATCTCCTTCTTTCTCTCTATTTTTATTTTAATGATATGCCTTTTTTTTTTCAATTATCCTCATTTCTCTATCTCTTTTTTTTAATCATCAAAGCTTCTTTTTTTAATCATCCTTTTTTTTACTCTTTTTTTTTTTGTTTTTACATACCTAATTTAATCCAAGAGGTTGAGTTGTTAGAGTATGAATTAGACTCAAATATATATATATATCATCTGACTCGATATTTATTAATATAAAACTATTCCTTTAGTTTTTTTTTAATCTCTCATCACATATGAATATTTCTTAAGGTAATGAAATTTATGTTTTAGCTAAACTTTGCTCAGGCTTTGTTGTGAGTCGTAAGAATGATCGATCCAGAAGAAGTCGTAGAAGAGGACAAGTAATTTCAATTAGATGTAAGAAAAAAGAGAGAGAAAGAACTGTCTGCATGAACAACCCACATCAATGGAGAGAAGTAGGAGATTGCTCACATCTACCCACGATAATGTATCCTTAGGTGCCTAAATGAGACACAAGTCTGATAACATCAGATGTGAACTTGTAGATTTTGATGAGCCACGTAACATTGCCAAGACAAAACTTTTTGAGGTTCAAACACACGAGACGACATTAACTCACTGAAAAGACGAGAGGTGCATGTGATCCCCTCCAACATAATTAATTGGATCAAATAATTGAGCGACATCTTCAAGATATGTAGACGGAATATGATGTTCTCTGCTTTGAAATGATGTGCGTGCCACTAATTTCTTAACTCGTGATTTGACTTTGTCGGTGTACATGGCTGGTTTGTCTGAGTGTGACCGGAAGTTTTCAGAGAATAAATGTTCACCGTACAGTGGAGGCAAATGGGTTGTGTGCAAATAAGGAAACAAAGAAAAAATATTTATGATATGGTACTTTTTATTTATACATATTAGGTGGAAGAATTTTTTACAGAATAATAATGCTTTCTCATATAGTTAAAGAAGAAATCTCAGTTGCTATCATGAGAAATCTTAACAAGTACTCAAATCGATGGTAGATGAGAACGACCCACTTGGGCAGAGAGCACGTAGACAACAATAAGTGCTACTACAGGCTGCAGCGTGGACAGCATAGAGACACTGACACAGAACGACAGCGAAGAATACGATCATTGGTCGTCGAGGCCGTAGGGAAGAAAGCGACTACAGCAAAATAGCCTTCGTTGCTTCAAATTAACGTTGCCGGAGGTGCGCCAAGGCAGAGGAAATGACGAGAGACGGGAGAGATCTGACAAAGCAGGTGACCACAAAGAAAGCCGTCGACTCAGATAGGAGAACATTGGCAACGGTTAATGAACCTGCAATTTGGTTGACAGCGAAGAGAACAGGTCGCTGAGCAGACCAGCGAAACATGGGAAGTCCGACATGAACAAAGGCTATGATGGAGAGATCTACCAGTATTGAGTCGATGGTCGAAGGCTCGACGGAATCAGATCCGAAGATTGGATAGGCAACGATGGCTGAGAAGAGAGAGGCGAGAGATCGCTCTGATACCGTTTGATATGATATTTTTTATTTATAGAGGAAGGATTTTCTCAATAGAGCAGCGATATTATCTGGTATAGTTTGAGAAAAATCTGAGCTGGGAAAATCTTAGCTTATCTGCTGTCAGTTTCAATTCAACCTGTGCATCTGAGGTTGACAAATCGGTAAAGGTTGGGAAACGACAGTTGACTTTAGTCGCACGCGAGAAGTAGTCAAAGCCTTATTCAGCGTCACCACATTTCTAGAGTTCGTCAGTTGGCCACAATGATTTTGGATGTGCAATTGATTTGGTAGACGATTAAGTGTGACATGATCGCTCTGTTCAAATGCATTTCTACAAAGTATCTTATTCTTTATTTCAAACAGTAGCAAACTTTATTCAGGGCGTCTTCCAATAACGAAGGACAGAACTCCAATCAGAGCACAACGGCAGAACTTGTATAGGTACTGATCTATTTTGTGAACTCCATGAGCCAGGCATACATGGATATGTAGGTAGCCTTCACAGGTCCTGTGAACCCTGCTTCCTTTGCCAACGCCTCAAACTCTTTCTGTGTCCGTTCTCTCCCTCCAGTCTGGATCATCATGGCCATGTCTACGGTAAAAACACCCTGTGCGATCAAGTTTGACTCCGGGATTATGGGGAGTATATATTCCACCACCATCATCTTTCCTTTCTCTGGTAAAACCTTCCAACAGTTCTTTAATATTTTTGTGCATTGCTCGTTAGTCCAGTCATGAATGATCCACTGCAAATTCATTTGATCATGAAATCAGATATTAACGATAACAATGATAGTTGTTGTATGTGTTTAATTTTAGTTATCTTTTGACAGGGGGAATCTTCTGCTCCAAGTAAGCAAAACGTCATTAGCAGAAGTATTATTAACCTTCATGAAGATGGCGTCTCCTCCACTCGGAACTCTTTCAAACATGTCTCCACTGACATGCTCGACACCTGCAGCCATTGTATCCCAAGTATGTGAGCTAAATAATAGCCAATGGGTACTGTAACAGTGGCGCGTGGGTTGTAAGCTTTGGACCTGGGTAGGGTGGTGCAGTGGATATGACATGAGGGAGGTCGAAGTTGATGCCCTTGATGTGCGGATGCTTGGCGGTGATCATGTGGATGGTGGCGCCGGTCCCGCCACCGACGTCGACGAGCACCTTGACGTCGTCGAAGCCGGGGTAGGTCTCGAGCAGCTTCTTCATGAGGATGGTAGAGTGGTTCCTCATGCACTCGTTGAACAGCTTGTTGAACCGTGGATCGGTGCCATGGTGCTCGAATACCGTCATCCCGTACGCCTTCTGGAAGGGGACGCCGCCCTCCAACACCGCATCCTTCAAGTAATAACTGCGCTCATTGTCGAAGCAAAACCAACCTTCAGCCAACTATTAGTTTGAGAAGAAACGAGAAAGAGTAGTTGATGGCTCTCTGGATTACCAGCTCTCCATGTTGATCTTGTCCTGGTTCATCAAGCTCATGGCGGCCAAGGACACGCCGTCCTCGTTCTTGGTCAAGTACTTGCACACAGGCGCCGCGCCGTACTTGCACGAGGGATGGCCATCGTCGTCGGTCTCGACAGAGCAACTGACGACGCCGTAGGCCGCGAGAAGACAGAGGATCCGGTCCACCATGGCCACCGCCTCGGGGTTCTCGGTTGGCATCCGGGACACCACGTCGGCGGGGCTCAGCTTGGCGCCGGGGCCGGCCTTGACGATGATCTCTAGTAGCTGGAGCTCCACGGCCGCCTTGACTGTCATTGGGAGAATGGAACCCACCACCAGCTGCAGGGCGAACGTGCATGCCTTGTCGTCCTCCTCGGGTGTCAGCTGCAGCATGTCCTTGATGGATCCCATTCTCGCTAAGAGCTGCAACGGAGATAATGATGGACGAGGAAGAGGGGGATCAATTGAGAAGGGAGAGATCCTTGGGTAGGAATTTAATCGTGTCGAAGCACTCACCTACTCCATTAAAATAAATCACCTGAGTGGAAAAGTGGTGGAGGAAGAGAACGAAACCTAACTTTGTTGACAAGGATCAACTTTGGAAGGTGCACTTTTAGAATAAATACATTCCAAAAAGAAACATGGATTGACATGCACAATCCTCTGACGACACGTGTGCAGTGGTCATCGCCTTCAAATCAAAATGTTGACCATCCATCTAATAGCAGTAAAGCAAAGTACAGTATTGTCAAGACACCATATTTGAAGTTTCAATCATATGAAATGACTTATTTTCAGAAAATAAAAGAGGGTGTGATCTCCTTACAAAGAATTAATGTGATTGGTGCAGCACAAAAGGCTAAATCTTGTTGTGATGAACCCATTTGGATTGCTAAGCTGTTCATTCATCACGGCTCTTTGGACCTTCCTTCTCCACAAACCCATAATAGAATTGCTGTGCTGACCTTCACTGCATTTAGCACCAGAAACCAATGTGCCACAACCCTGTTCTTATCATTACGATCATGGTGGTGAGACCATTCAAAAGACAAAATCCAACACTAGTTTCTCAATTGCTAAATTATTCTGCCACAACTTTCCATGGTGCAGCATGATGAATTACATATAGCTTTCACGTTGCACACATAGAACAGACATGCAAGTATGATATATATAGTAGCAAGTAGGAGAAAACACGATCAGGTTAAAGTTCTAGGATTAATGAGAGAAGTAAACTGCGACTGCAAACTTAGGTCATCCATTTCCTTCAAACCAAGGAGTCAAATTGGAGAACGAAGAAGACATTGATTCTAAGCTGTTCCCAGTCGGCTGGGTGTAGACAGTTCAAAGACCCCAGCCCAGCATGTAAGTGTTCTCCCCACCAGTGTTCCCTGGGGTGGCTGCTTCAGGAGGAACAAAGTGGTGATACCTGTCAAAACACAATCCTTGTCATAGATACTTCCGAGTAGAAGCATAGAAGAACAGAAGCCACAACAGAAGCATACATCTGTAAAGTGGGTTCACATTCCATAGTGTTTGGCTGAAGACGGAAGGAGAATGGATCGCTTTCGATCATGGCATTGGGTTCCCAGGATCCTTGAGCGGCTCTCAAAGAGCTAGTCTCAGCCTCCAGCTGCAGACACATGCAGATTTACCACAACCATGATAGTTAAAGAAAATGTCTCAGAATAAGCTTCTTGGTCATTGAAGCAAAACCTTAAATTTGAGCTGCCTGTTGATGTCCTCCAGATGACGCTCCTGCCGGGTGACAGACATAAGGATAGTAAGTAAGCACTCCACGAGGAATTTGTTCGTGAAACAACATAATTAGCATCAAGTCAAAGCAGCCATTCCATAGCTTGTAGGTGTAAGGTTCCAATAATTATAAACCAATTAAGGATTTTAGGTAATGCTGTTTTCTGTAATATGTGGAACCATGTCAACTTTATAAGATTCGGATTCATCATCAGGTACAGATGAGCACTAAAAGTTGATGGCACCAAGGATTCCAAGAGAAGATAGTATTAGAAATCCACCACCAAAATAACCAGGCGTACACTGCATCACATATGTAATCACAAGAGAAGATGGTCCTCATTGTCCTTTACTTGCAAAGCTTAGAAAATTATATCACATAGAAAACTATAGCTAATCAACTTCAGAAACTCCATTACAGGATTAAATCATGAATAACAAATTTAGTGCGGATTTTGGCTCACACCTTCGGCAATACAATGGCAAATGAACATGCAAGCGACTTAGTGACTACATGAAAATTATCAGAAATGTCAGATTCATTGACTTGGTTGCTTGAAATCTGTTTTCTGATTCAAAATCGTGGTGTCTGCATTTATAAACAGCAGAATTAGTATGCCTAGATGTATAGTATAACTCATCTAGTTCGGCATCGGCTCAGGGTTTGAATATGACACTCTCTCAATTGCTGCTTTGAACAGTGGAATAATGTTTCGCATTTTTAAGGACCTTAAGCACATTATTATGAACCAAAAGTTACTTCTCTTTCCTCAGAAACATGCTCGTTCCCATGTTAATTAACATAAATAGACTTAAATCAACCAAGCTGATGGAAAAATATCTTATTACTCTAAAAATTAGCATTTCTCACCAGTTGAATATCCTTAATTCATGGTTAAAAACAGTAGTTGATCCCCTTTTTTGTGATAATAGGAAACTCCAAAATAGATCTGGTAACATTACAAAATTCAAAGACTGAAGGTCCCTTTAGTATCTTATATTACTTCACTAATGAAGACACTTAATAATCTATATGGGTTGGTCTTCAGTTTTGCTGCATCCCACAAGACTCAGATGGATATACTAATGGATCTCGAAATTTAAATCAATGTACATTAAAAACCTACCTAAGTTTGAACAAGCACTCATGCTTACAGAGGGTCCAAATCTATTTGGGTTATGCTTATTAGCTATTTCAAATGTAGTATTGGAAGAATAGAGTTATTAAGTCAATTAGTGTTGGTAAGTCCCAATAGGGGTACAATATAAGTTATATCAATTATTTTCTTATCGAAATGAAAAATAAACTTCTCATGTTTCGACTGCTATTATTTGTAAGCACAATTGCAAGTCATTGTAACAATTTGGTTAATAATAGGAGTGTAAAAAGATGACTTATAAAAGGTTTAAAATAATTGATTTAATCAATTATACTCTATCCATTATTTTTCTCTTCTTCTACCTATTTTTTTTTTCTCACTTTTCTTTTATTCTTTTTTATGTTTTATCTTTTTCTGTTTATGTTTTTCTTGAAAGATATCGGATTCTATTTAATATATTAGTCTTCAGTGTTATATTAAGTATGATGCATCCGAGAAGACTCAGACCACTGTGATTGATTCCAAAGGAATACTCGATGGCAACACTAAGGAATTCAGCTACAGGGTATCTCTTCTGGGAGTCCGACAAAGGTAATTAACTGCTAGCTTATCGGTACCCCACATCTGCTCACCAGAATCATTTCATGATTTCCTTTTTGTCGACGGTTCATTCACCTTCTAAAGAATAGTTCTAAGATAAACAGTAGGGGGAAGAAAAAAGAAAAAATAGCTGCAGAATACTTTTACAGTTCATTAAGAAATAAATAGGAAGCCTCCTAAAATTATGTTACTTTGGTGTTAGTATAGAAAATATGAAAGCATCATATGATAACAGAAGTTATGTTGCAATATCGAAATAAATCATATGGCCTGAAAAGAGAACAGGTATATATAGTTCTTCAAGGTCTATACACTCCAATTCTCTGTGGTCGTTAAGCATTCTCTGGGATGGTCTTCATTAACGAAAGAAAAAAAGAAGAGAAAATTCCAGTGTTACCTACCTTGCATCTTATTATGACACAATAATAATGATTTTATTTGTTGCAGGACAAGATTAAAGCTCCATGCAAATAGAAAAAAGAACTCTGGTTCAAGCTAGTTAGTAAGAAATGGATCATTAGATTAAGTATGTTAATCAATCACATAATAGTATAAATCAAAGATACAACTTGGGTTTTATGCAAGGTCCGTCGTACCGTATCGTACCGGCGTTTCGACCCAAGCTCGGTACCGGTACGATACGGTATACCGCTCGGTACACCCAGGTGTACCGAGCACTGTAACACTGCTACAGTACACAACTACATTGCTACAGTACTACTACAGTACTCGGTACGGTACATGGCGATCCGCATACCGTTGGCCTGTCGGACCGGTACGTACCGCCCGTACCATGCGGTACGATCCGGTACGGCAGACCTTGATTTTATGTTTAAGCCTTAAAAATCAGCATAAACTAGGGTTGCTTACTCTTTTTTGAAGTTCTTCCATGTGGTCCAGCATCAGTTGTGTCTGCAAAGAAAAATAAAATCCAAATAAAATGCTTTTTTTCCAAGATACTTTTTCTTTATGTTGCAGCAGTTCATGAGAAATGCACTGAATAATTTCATAAAAGAGCATTATATTTGCACAGAAATATTTGTATTCTTGTTGTGTTTTGACAAATCAGAAGTATTGTAAAGGAATAGGAAAGAAGTCAATGGGAAGGATTAAGAAATGGAACATGTACAGAGCAAGTTAAGAGTCATTTAATGTCGTGACAAGAATAGAGACTAATTATATCAGCTGCTATATGTTGTGAACACATGGATACATCCTTTTCCAGCTAGGATGGTTTCAGAATGAATGATGACTTGAGTTACTAAGTACACAATCCACATGGCAACTAAGAACATTTACTGTTGACCACCTAAATCTGCCATTCTCAGTGGACTAAGAAAAATAATATTTACTATTGACCATGAATTCTATCATTCACAGTGGCTTTCAAGTACTAAAAAGCTTTACCCTTCTCTGCCTGGCTTGAGATAGTGCTGATTCAAGTTGTCGTTCAAGTTGCTGCAGTTCTTTCAGACTCAATGGCCCAAGGTCCTCTCCAAGTAAATTCCTAAACAGAATTAAGATATAGTGATTCTGTGGCCGAAGAGAATTAATCACATCGAACAGGTTCAGATGCAGAAAATTACAGGTAAAGCAATCAATAAGCTGAAGCATGATAAGCAATGATCTAGCTTTGTTGGTGGTCATATGGAAGAAAACCGACCTATGGGATCGCTGTAGCGACTCATATTTTGCCTTCAACTTGGAGATTTCCTGATACGTGTTTCGTGCCTCCATATAAAAAAAATCAAACAAGATATGTCATATAAGACTCTCGAGATGAATCTGATAAGGATAAAATAGCAAAAAAAAAGAAAAAAAAAGGTCTAATTAATTTGAGGCAATGATAAAGCACCGCCGAGGAGAATCTAGAAATACATCACACAATAAGCTCAGTTAATTACTAGGCCAGTTTTTATTGTCTGGAAGTGAAATGAATTGAGACCTGAAATGTTATGATCCATCTGGACCTCTATTTGATCTCTCTTTTATGCTTGCAATTTAAAGATTAAAAGGGTGTGCCCAGTACACTTTCCTTTATTTGAGCTGCAACATTTTGATGTAAAAGTGCATCATAAGATGCATAAGACGAAGAATTGGTTTACATATATTGAAATGCAGGCTAGAATCTGCAGGAAACAAGCAGCCAACTGCATCATGTTCTACTGCAGAACTATGACCATATGCATCTGCATCTGCAATTGTAAATCTTGAAACAATATTTTTGTTGGTACATGTTGGTCTGTTCTTTTTTATATTCTATTTCTTTTACTTTACTTCATGATCATGTTTTGTCGGAAGTTGATATACTAGAATAGATTGTTAGATACTTTCCAATTTCTAAGTTGCATAGTTAAATCCTTTTATTGGAAAGTAAGAAACAGCTATAATGTAAATGGGGCTTTCTTTACATGCATAGTTCATTAGGTTCATTTCAATATCCAACAAATACATCAAGAACGGAACAAATAACAATTCATGTATTCTTTATCAATATGATGACGTATTATGTCAACTTAGTAGGTTTTTGTGCTTCATTTGACCAGCTTGTATATCTGCCTTTAGAATTTAGTAACTGAACTGCACATACATTTTCTTTTTATTTCTTGGAACTATGGAAAGTCTAACATACTATAGAAGTGGACAACAAACACTTAAATAATAAAGGTTTCAATCTGTTTGCAAAGATAGATAGCTGCTATATGACCATCTATGCAATATAACTTTTAGGATATACATGTACTCCGACAAATTGACCATATAGTAATTCCACTATCCATTCTAAGAAAGGTTATTTATGTAGAATTGAAGAAACATGGAAATACCAACCTGTGTCTCTTGGTCATCTGCAGGGAGTTGTGATGCGTACTGATAGCTTTGATATCGCTCAATTGTTTTAGTTATTCTAGTAAAAGAAAGCTTGTTAGGATATAGAACATAAACATAAACTGTGTCAAAGCTTATCTCACATGATTAACATTATATGTTGTACAACATTTAGAATTATGTATAGAAGTGAGGTATGATTACAGCAATAAAGTTGAGAAGGCTGCAATTCCACGAAAATGTATTGATCCTTTTAATCACATACTACAAACCTGATACAAACTTATAGACTCTACATCACCTTATGTAGAAATGGAACCGTGACAATCTTAAAAAGACAAATCTCTTTAAGCAAGTGTCGACACAATATGGACCCTTTTGAAGTCTTGAGATCAATGGATCATGAACTAAATCTACAACAATAAATGATGAGCCACACTACCTAGGCCTTGATTCTTCTCGAGAAAGGCACCTGTGTGGTGCGCAAGGCAACCATATATAATGCCTTTGTATTGTCATTTCAAAGATATAGAGAGGACACTAAGGAGAAGAAGTCGAACACTAAGGATCCAGGAAACCCGGAGAAAATATTCTTGCAGATGATTCATTCTACGTACATTGTTGTCATGGTAGGTTCCCCCCCTCCCCCCGCAGTGACATGAGTCTGTTCCCAGAGGTTCACTAACACAGTTATCTGGGAAGGAGGAATACGCGCATGCACAGTCTTATCTCCCTCGTTGTTTACAAACAAGGACGCTAAAATGGCTGCATGACCAGATTTCTAGGAAACACATGCAGCAGTCTACATTTTCTTATAGAACAAACATAAGAAAGTTCATCAGGGAAAAAGAATAAAGTTGAGCAGCAGGCTACGGACAGACAGTACCACAAACATAGATTTGCTGTGAAAATTGCTGCTACATGCTATTCCTGCTTTTTAGGTTATTAGACCTTTGGAACAGTGGTCAGGGGACTCTCAAATCAACAGAAAATAAGGAACGGTAAGCTGCTTTGTGTACCACATGCAGTAGTAATGCTCATGGAAGATGAATAAAAGCATTCCTTTCAGGCGGAGGTTCTGTAGGAAGTACCCTAACATGTACTGAGTCGTAGTGAATGATACAACGGATCACCAACAGATGGAGATATGGTGCAGTTGATACGTCTAGTCATGCTTTTACTTGACAAATATCAGATTGACTCCACTTCAACTGGCTAGTAATCGATTAAGGTGCACAACAAGGACCTTCTTGAGTCTAATTAACCAGTCCTATATGACAGATACGGAGTATGGTTATGTCGAAATTTGTAAGTCAAAAGATCAGCATGCGTTTCAGTCATGAGCAGCAAACTTTTCTCAGGCACAGTGTTATACTATGAAGGCAAATGGCTGCTGTAGACCACTTTTGTTGCGAGCTGTTCTTTCGGTCCATAGATATCATTTGCAAGAAGTTCTACCATGCACCTTTTAATGGAAGAGAAAACATCAAGGTATACTCCCTCCCAAGAATAGCTTTTCTATATACTATGTGTAAAGCTAGTTTCTGTATTGGCAACTGACAATTACTTGTATGTTATCCTCCCCTCGAAACTAGTTGTTCTTTGTTCTTGAGATAAAACATGCTTGTGTTTGTTTATGGTGAAGCCCCACTCGTAAATACTTAGTTCTTGGCAACCCTTGTTTTCTAGCCTTTGGATCAAAGATTACTAACATGGTTCTGTTACTTGATATTAGTCAGGCCTTAGATATAAATTTGCACTAACCACAGATAACATATTAGCATTTTGCTTCACCAAGATCGAAGATGATCAGTAAAACATATTTGAACTCATTGCAGACAAAAGAACATTAAACCAAGCAGTAGAGAAGCATTTAGGTTTCAAGTCAACAATATAAGCATAATCATCAATCAACAGAAGAACAAGAATGCAGTAATAGCCAAAAGAAATTGTACGAGAATGGCATATTTGAAATGGCACATACCACTTCAAGTCTAGATAAGAAATGTGTGGTTGAACTACAGAAATCTTGCATAGTAAACGAATGTTTCGTCCAAAAAATTTATATGGCAAGTATTACATACTGTAATGTGAGAAAAGAATAATGCACAACCATGCAAAATTTCTATCACACTATTCATGTAATTCTATTGATCGGTTTATACATTATGTGAGAAATGTTATGTATGTTATAAATTTTTCAAATTAAAAAGAAAAAAGAATTTCTTTTCAAACGATTTATTTGAAAAGGTGGTTATTTTTCGTGTCTTTTGAGAAAATATCTATAAATAGGTATTTGAGAGTAAATTATGTAGACATCTCTTTCATACTCTTATTCTTTACTCTCTAAGTGATTGAATTAGATATTCTCTAAGTGATTGAATTAGACATCTTCTAAAGGCTTATCATATTCACTAAAACTATTTGCATCAAACACATAGCAATCTTATTGAAAAGAGGGTGCAATATCATTTTTAGGAAAATGTTTATACACGTTTCAAATCTAAATATTTCCTATAGTATTCTTGATCTTGTGTTTATTATTTGTTTCCATAGTGTTTTTCATCCTCTTCTTTGTCGTATTTCCCAACAATGTATGTTTGCACTTACTAAGCCTTCTTGCTCTTTTTTCCCCTTGTTAAGTCTGCTTCTACCAAAGTTGTTCCTAAAGAGGGATTGAACTAATGCCTCTTAAAGATTACTAGCAGAGATGGTCTAAGGCAAGAAAAGCCAAAGCCAAATGCAAGATGCATATAAGTTAAAATGGCCTAATGGCTCTTATTGAGCATTACCAAAATGCTTGAAATTGGCAAAGAGCTTTTCCTATTTCCATGAGATAATATAAAAAATAATTGACTACAAAATGAAGTTTATGATATGAGATAATGCCACTTTTTTTCATTCCGTATAAAGTAATAGATGGTGCTCCTATGAATTATTAATTGTAGTGATACTTCTATCGAAATGACCTAAGACTAGAGACATGACATGTCAATTTCAACTAAATAAAACATGAGGATAACTCTATAATCATTCATCAATCTAATTGTAGAACTGTAATGCATGAATACAGTATCTTGAACGAAGAGATTGTAATACATGAAATTGAGTAATAAGATCCAAATATCCTAGAAAACCATCTATTCCTTGAAAAATAAAGGTGATGTCTGCTTCAAAATGATGTTTGCTTCAAAATGAACAAAACATATGGATTACCAAAAGATATGCAGAGATCTTAAACTTCATCAGTCAATTTGCCAAATTTGTTAGATATGTTAATAGTATCATTTTGCAAATATGAGTTTCGACCCAAAATCTAGATAATCTTAAAGTTTTGCCTAGCAATCCTTTGTCCATCAATTAATTTCTAAAAGCATGCACCTCTAATTGTTATTCTGAACTTCTATTATTAATTTACCAATTTATGTCTCCTAAAACAATACAACATTTTTGTTTTTGCATACTTACAGGAAAACTGAATAATTATTTCTGTCATATAGTTAGATACAATAATTAATAATTATTGCATCTAAATGTTTTCTATCACCTAATTTATTTTACTGCATCTAACTCCTCCTTAGATGAATCTAATTAATAATTATTAATTAGATTCATCTAAGGAGGAGTTAGATGCAGTAAAATAAATTAGGTGACAGACAACATTTAGCATCTATGATTAGTATTCAATACCTGGTTAATATCCCTTAAATTTATGATCAGGCAATTTAAATTTTCATATTGACAGATCTGATTTATTTTCTTAATGTATTATGAAGATATAAAATATCATTTTTTGCTTGAGGTCGAATTCAACTATTTATCTAGACCTCTTGGATTGCACTGAGAAGTGGTCTTAAGACATAAAAAAAAAATATTGAATCCAAACATTGTTATCTCTAGATGAATCTAATTCAATGGTCTTGTAACACAAATCACCTTTAGGTTGAAAGTCCTTAGCCCAAGACAACTATATTATCACAAATAATTAGGGATACCTTGCTTGATCAAGTAAAGATTGTCTATATTATTATCTTGAAATTCAAATAGACTTGCTTCGTGGTACTATGGACATTGAGGTTATTCTTCCTTAAATAGACAAGCAGATATTCTTTCTAATTTATCACTTGAAGTAAGATATTATTTCATAAGCACATGACATATAAGAAACAACGCAGATCACAAGCAATATGACAAACCTTCCTTTTATCTATCAAGAGATTGAACACATTATATCCTAGGTACTTTAGAGATTGCTTAGCTTTTGACATAGCTTACATGCTTTGCTTTTGCTATTAAAGTGACTATGAGTTTAGATAATTAAGCAATAAAGCAAACTTGTCATTGATATTAAGTTCATTTCTTTATTTCATCTCATGTGACTTCTTAATTAGCTCATATTTCCTAAATAGAACCTTAGTGATCGATTTCTTTACATAATAAAGAGTGTTACCTATTGGAAATTAATTGTCCTAGTTGAAGAAAAATATTGGTGATTTGAACCTAAGGAAGTCAAGAACATAATAGTTCAAAACTATTATCCATAAAATTGTATTTTGACTTCACCAAACATATTATGCTTATGTTCTGAAAATTTATGCAATTAGGGTGCTACTCCTTCTTGAACAAATTAAGATAACAAAATTTTCATTTTTGCTTTTAGTCATATTCTAATCCTTTTTTTTTCAGATTAAGATGAAGTCTTCAAATTTGTTATGCTTGATAGTATTGTCATACATTTTATACATGGGTTTAAGATGATCTGAAATTCTTTAGTGTGTGTTATCACATGCTTTCTTCTTGAGTCCTAAATTATATCAACATGGTCGAATCAAGGGTAACATTAGAGACAAAATCTCATTCATAAAATCTAGCAAAATATGTTCCTTTGAGTTCCAAGCACTACACATCCAATACAAAACAAAACAAATGCAACTCCAAGTCATCGTAGTTATTATGGTTCAACATTGTTGTTGTACATCAATATAAGATGTTAACAGTTATTGTAGCCCTCCTTCCTTACTTTTTGTTAGCTTGATTTAATTAATAAATTAATTAAAAATGTAAAGGTAAATTAAAATGTTTGTATTAGTTAGACTTTTGCCTAAGCCATATCATAGGCACCTAGGGCTATGATCAGGTTACCACAATAGGTTAGTCACATCATTTGATATATATCCAAATATTGTCATCTTTCCTTCTTGATAGATGCATACTATCTTTCAAAACATGAAATAATGGTGCCATATTAACAATTTTGTTGTCATTGCAAAATGAAGATCCATTTTCAAGATTTAAATCTGTCTCAAATATGCTTCAAGTGTTATCAACTTTTATTCAAATTCTGATTTTGCAAATTTAAGCCAGTTAATTATTACCAGAGTTGATTAATGTAATATTAGTTACAAAGCACAATATTTCTATGTAATCAACTAGAATGAAATTTTGTTTTAGTTTTAGTCAGGAATTTGAGAAAATTTCATTCAACCAAAGTAATTAAGATATGCATATATATTCCATGCGTTGCAGCTTCCATAATTTTCATCCGAAAATCATAAATATGACTGTGTGAGCAATATCATTATTTACTGCCTTGTAATATCAAAATTATTGCAGTCACTGTTATGTATTATTTGTATGAAAACATCAGATGTTAGTGAAAGATGCAGCATGAATAGTTTGTATTGTTTACAGCAGGTTTAAAAAATTTAAAGCTTACATAATTATCATAGAAAAGCTTTTAAACATCTTATTTCTCTTTATAGCTAAACATGTTATTTACATCTTAAGCAAACTTTAAATCATATCCTTGTTACCAAGTTTTTCATAAAGCATTATGATGCCTTTGTGTGTTTATACAAGAATTAGCACTAAATTTTTAGCAATTGATCGAGAAACATTTATCTTAGTTCATTTTTCATATCTCAATAGTTAGTAAATGCATAAAAGTTAGTATGGAAGATCTTCACCCAGCTTCCGTGAAGAAATGCTCATTTTATGCAACTTGTTGATGAGGAAATTTGTTTATCGCACGACTAGCTCTTAATCTTACTCTAAGGTCATATTTCTAATGTTACTAATTACTGTCATATTTGTTAGTGTCAAAGAATCTAATTGAAGTCCATATGCCTTGTTCTGCTTCCACATGTAGTTACTTTAGTTTCAGTTGCTTGTAGATATGAATGTTTACTATGATAATTAATTTTCGTCTTTAGTCGGATGTTTGGAGTTGAAGCTTTGTACAGACCTACCTTACCTTATATCATTTGCAGTTGACTCCACATTCAACAATCCAGACTTTGATTATGAAGCATATATTGAAGTAGAATGCATCAAGCAAACCATACATTTGATTATAGGTAGGAAATCTCTGCCTACAGTCAAGTATGAACTCTAATTTAACTAATTTGTGCAACACAAGAATGGTGAATGCTTCAGTTAACATAATTATGCAAAAAGCTAAAAGCCTAAACTCATTTGTAATGCAATTTTCTTCACAAAGTTCCTTGGTTGTTTATATATTTAGGATCTACTTGTGCATCTATGAATCAATTAATATAATTCTAGTTAAAGTTCCCTAGGCTTTGATAGTTTGACCTTGGAAGGTCGATAAAAGTAAGCACTGTAACAATTATCATTTATTTGCAGTAACTAATTATTTGGAACCATAATAAAAGGCATAAAATATTAAGTCGCAAAAGTCGAGGATTAACTTTGATGCAATTCTGAGTTTCTACTTCTCTTTGTTATTCTGTTGCCTATTCCTTCTCATGCTACAACTCACACATGAATCTCTTGCACTATATTGCTAATGAGTGCCCAATTATTTCATCTTTTCTATACTGATGCTCCTCAGGTTAAGAATTTCTTTAGCCGTTGAATGAAAGATTGTCAAAAAGTGTAACAAAAATATCTTAACAAAAGCAAAATTCTCGATAAGCTGAAAGACAAAAAGTCTCAAGTAATACCTGATACTGAGATATTAATGCACAGGCCAATAAAAGGAAAAGGGTCTAAGCTTGACCTATGCTTAATTTCCCTTGAACTTGCATCAAAGTCACCACCAGAAATCTTATGATGAGGATTGTTTACCCATCGTTTCAAGAGTTCTTGGAGGGCAGTAGTTCTTTGTGAACTATCTATAACTTGTTATGAAATAGACACACATACATAAACTCAATTGTCCGAAAAAAGTTCATTTATGAACATATCAGCCACCATTTAGTTTGTGCGATTGATAACAAGATTGATTTTTGGGAACTATGTTGTGAATTTTCATGGGAACTATAATCTAAAGGTTTCTTTAATCTGAATATACAGAATAGAAAAGATTCTCATGAGTCTTGGTAATCCATTTTCTGCTTATTCAGTCTTGTGAAGCTTGCAATGCTTCACTAGAGGGATGTGATAAACTGAAGAAGAGAGAGCAAATCCTAGAGAAACGAAACCGACAAATATCCTTTTTGACTGCTAATGCTGAATCAATCTCTCTCATAATCCACTCGGTTTACTATCTTTTCCTGACTTTTTGGCTTCTAAGACAATGTTCCTTCAAGTGGGCGACTGTGTTTGGAGAGAAAGGGATTCTACATTCCTGAGCAACATATGTATATGTTGCAAGGTAATTTAAATCTCCATATGCCACAGTAATTTATTCTTTAAAAGGGGGTAATAGATTTCCCCTTAAGCTTAGAACAATCACATCGGTCACTAACTAAAAGAACTAAAACATTTCATGGGATTTGTCGAAATGGTGCTACTTCGGCAGATCTCTCAGAAAAGCTTCGTCGTCCAAACCACTAAGCAATCAGAACTTTCACTAGGTTTAGTCCTTCTCGAAAGCTCAAACCCAAACTTAATTGGTTGAAGTAGTAGGCCACTGATTAAGAGTGGTTTTAGTCACAAATGGAAGCATATTTGGATATGTGGATCAAACAATGCACATGAAAAAGGCACATGAAACCCCAGGAAACCAGAAAGACTAAGATTTGGGTAGATAGTTTACTAGTGTTCATCTACATAACATACATCTCATCCGGTAAACACTATATAAACAAGTAGGCTTCTTCTGCTACCTTTTAGGGTAATTGTGCTGTACCATCTGAACCAAGGTCCATCAAGCACTTGTAAAAAGGCACAAGATCTTTACTTGAAATCCAAGTTGTTGGTACATCCTTTTTAACTTTGCTTTCGTCTTTGCACAGACTTCAATTTTTGTCTCAGATTTCTTGAATCCACAGAATCAAGAAGGGTTAGGAAAACAGCTCGAAATCTTTAAGTAGAAAAAAACAAAGAAAAACAATGAAGAGAGACAACCAGCGAACAATGAGAAAAATACAAGGAAATCCAACCTAGAAAATTCCAAGAAAGGAATGGCCTAACCTCTTCCTAGAAAATTCCAAGGAAGAGAGTCATGGTTTTGTTCTCACAACCATGACTCTCCTCTGCTACCACGAAACCCCCATGACCTCCACAGACATATTTATAGAGAGAGACCCCATTGAAGAAACCATGTAAAGGAAAATAATCTAGACCGAGCAGAAAAGCAAGGGATGGCTTGTCGCCACAATGTTGGATCGTTTCTTAACAGGGAAAGGAGAAGAATACCAAAAGAAATCTTGACTACACATGTTTCTATATTCAGAATCTCTCAACTTTTTCCCATCTTTGATACGAGGAGAAAAAAAGAAAGAGAGATCAGGCAAGGAAAACTAATGGCACAGAAGTGTACTTACCCTCTTACATGGGAATAGCAATCTACTTTACCTACAAAATCTTTCCTTCAAAGAACACGCATCCAAACCAAGAAACCCCATATGCACCAATAAATGATCATTAAATATAGCGATTCCCTGCATCATTCCATGACGAGAGAGAGAGAGAGAGAGAGGGGCAAGCAAGGCGCAAAGAAAGGCAAGCAAGCATCGAGAAATTACTCTGAGCTGGCGAACTCGAAGAGCTTGCCGCGGCTGGAGAAGATGATGAGCGCGATCTCGGCGTCGCAGAGGACGGAGAGCTCGTAGGCCTTCTTGAGCAGCCCGTTACGGCGCTTGGAGAATGTCACCTGGCGGTTGATCTTGTTCTCGATCCGCTTCAGCTCCACCCTTCCCCTGCCCATCTCCTCCTCACCACAACCACCACAACTGCGCTTCTCTTTCCTCCCTCCCTTTGCTTCCTATATTTTCCCACTTTCCCATCAAATAAAGAAGAGGGGGAAAAGTGGCAACCGAATGCTACCGGTTGATGTGGATGTCCTTCCTCTGACTCTTCTTTCTTTCCTTGTCTGTCTTCGCTGTCATCATTGAATGGTGCATGAGTGCTACGCAGCCTAATAATTCAATCCCCTCTAAGTGTTTTCGTCCTACTATTCACTTTTAACGGCCGAGCCGAGCGCCCAAACACACCAACTAATATCATCGTCTTCTCTGCGTGACTTCTCCTAAGCCGCACGTTTCCCGAGTTCGCTCTCTCTTCCTCCGGGCGCAGTTCGTATCAATACGACCCAGTCCGGCGAGGCTACGTGTCGACCCTCGTACTTGCTTCCGAATGGTCCCTCCTCCCTCCACCGCTCGCCCCGCCTGGCCGCTTCGACAACGACAGCGGCCCTCCGACTACGTGGCAGCGCGCGGGCTGGTTGCAGCGCCGGGTCCCAGCGGCGTGACGTGTCTCGTGCCCCCTGTTTCCTGTCGGGCGGCCCAAATCGACCGGTTCCGTCTCCATAGATCCGGAGCAAATCTTAGCAGCGTCACATGTGATGTGTCTTCGCGCAATCCAGGCATCCTGCCGTCGGCTCCGTACGTGGGGAGTCGATTGACTCTTTTACCCCTATCTGATTACGTTTATGGCCGTCCGATGTCCTCAGTGATTCCCGCCAACATCTGCAGCTCTGACGGACCGAGCACGGTTAAAAAGAAAGACATTCGATCTACAAATTGTGTTAAGCAAGAAAAGCTTATGCCAAAAGATATTAAATGGAGTGTAAGTCCTTTCTTTGCTATTTTCTTTATATTTTACTTCGTTTGCATTTGTTTTCACTGGCTGATTGGTTCATAAGAGAACAAAAGAGGAGAGATAGATGGAGAAAGGGAGGAACAACTCAAAAACTAATATTCGATTCAATCTTCTATTCTCTCTCTACAATGAGATTCCAGATGAAACAGTGTCCGACTTCTAATAAGACTCTCCATCGGACAAGAAAGCTTCCCACGTACGAGATTGTGACATGGACAAGCTCCTAAGAGGCGTATAACTTAACCTCTAAATCTAAATCATCGTCTTGCAATATCTTGAGGTGTGGTCGTCCGAAATCACAATTTAAATATGTTTCATTAAGGGCTTCCGTTTACATGGTTTTGGAGTTTTTCCTTTGGGGAATACCTGCTGAATGATTATATATACAAAAATACAAATACATAATATCTTCTAAGAAGATCTTAGACCAACCAACTGGAATTCGACAAGATTTAGGTTTTTTGTTTTGCACGATAAACAACAAGTAATTGATCATTTAAAATTCTACTTCGATTATGAACTGGTCGATAGATGATGGTAAGTTTGTTCGGACAGAAGTAAGCATGCATAAAAAGAGGAGCCACAGAAGTCCATCCTTTGATATCTATCAATGAGTGCACTTTATATGGTGGAGACCACTTAGGTTGCACTCGACAGAGATCAAAAGGAATGACCGCAACTAAAGACTGTGGATGGAAGTCCGACAAGAGGTTATGTAGAGAAAACAACCAGATTACTTGAGAGAACTACGAAATCGCCTACTTTTGGGATGTCAAAAAGAAATGAAAAGGAAAACAATATATATATCACAAAAAATCCTCTCAATCCCGAATAGAAGTTAGATGTGCAATTAACCTTTAGTTGCAAAGCATACGCTGAAGAGTATGTATGGTTGGTTGTCTTAGAGGCCGACTGCCATTAGATTTCGAGAACATAAGAGAAGAAGTACACTCAATCAAAAAGTTATGTGTTGGTGTAGATCGTTATCGCTCTCGTCTTCTCTTCTTCGAAATACGTATGGAGGAGATGCAGTGATGGTAGGTCGGCCCCTGCACTATCTATTAGGATGTCCCCATTCTACATGGGAGGAGCATGTCAGGATGGGACATGCCGTAATGAAACTGATAGGGAGATACCTTTACTTCTTTTTCTGATAGGAAGAGACTCGAATCCAGTTTCGAGGACATACACACAGACTGCCATGCTCAAGGATTTTGAGTCTTGTATTTCGTTGGATATAAGCTTTTACTGTGTTGGATTTTGGCACACTAATTAACGTTGAAGGGACACATAGTGGAGTGAATTATTTAGGATGGGAGGAGTTTTAGAGAGAGAAAGTGAGTTTGCTTTTGCCCCCATCTGCAAGGCTATGTTGGTAATTCTCAAACATGGGTATCTGCGAATAAGCTCCTGAAAAGTCTGCACCGGCATTGGTCACTGTGCCCTTCTTATATAGGATTGCATCGAACTCTTTTTTTGTTTTCCATTGACATGAAAATTCAGCAACTTAGTTTTCTTGAGGTGAATTGACTTAACCTTAGCATAGAATAAATTTGGTCAACTTATCTTGGAAAATGACGAAATTGTTTCTGGTCCAAATAGTGTCATGGTAAGATTACTCTTCTTTTATGATAAATGGGTGATTAAAGTTTCATAACAATAGGTGAATGAGATGGTTTTGCAACCTCCCGTAATGTATGAAAATGGATTCTTAATTATTTTTGTGAATTGTAAGTAAAATTTTATTCTGAATCTATGCAATTTGAGAAAACAATTTGTACTTTTCGTTGGTAAAATTATTCTTCTCATTACAAATATGGCAGAGAGGCATGCCATCAAATATTATATATTTTAAAACTTGAAGGGCATCAATATATTTTTTTTATCAGTTTGAGATGTTTATGCATGCATATGTTGACTCTTTACCTTTGAAATTATTCCTTTTTCCTCTGCCCATGTGGTTTGACCTATACCCAGCCTAATTTTGTGGCGCCAGATTCTGCAAAGGGTAGACTTTCCGATAACAAATATATATATATATATATATATATATATATATATATATATATATATATATATATATATATATATATATATATATATATATATATATATATTATTTCCTAGATAGGTCTTATTTTTATTTTATTCTTATAAAACATTCTTTCTTGACCATCTATATTATTTTACACTCGGCCTCCATCACGTTCCGGGTTGTCATGTTCGTTTATTAGTTTTTTGAAACTACCCTCTTAATAATGCTATAGCTATATTCACCTCCACTTTGTTCCATCATATCGATCACCTCAGTGAGATGTCTTCATCATTTTTTAAGAATCAACCCTATGATAATGCTAACACTGTGCCAACCTTCACTCTACTCTACGATGTCTATAGCACCACTATGATGGTATTTATAATTATAACTCTTAAGACCTCTCTCCCTCAACTCCCTCGATAGAGGCACGTGATTGTTTTTGTTCCACCACCTCCATCTAGCCACGATGCCCCTCGCTTGATAAGGAGAGAGATTAGAGTCAAAGGATTTTTAATCACCGAGGATATCAAAGGAGACGCCAAAAGAAGGATAGTGAGATGAGACAAACTATCGATGTAAGAGCCAACAATTAGAGGAAGGGGGAGGAGAACTTTTTATTGGTAGATTAAATAACAACTAGAGGAGGAAAGATGATCCTAAAAGTGGAGAAGATAGGTGAAGCACTATTGTTGCTTTAACATTGGTGAGATGGGGGTGGAGATAAGAGAGATTGGGGTGGGTATTAGAGACAATGGAGGGGATGAGATGAGAGACTCCAAAGAAGGGGTACAGAAGCTAGAGGTGAGACTATAGGCATCAAAAAGACAAGAGTCATAGTCAAAGGAGGGGTGATTGGGGCAACGAAGAGAGGCTATAAGGATAATCTCATCTTTTAAAAAATAAGGAGTACTCTACATGGATATAATAAAAATATTCTATGAGAAAAAAAATAAAAAATTAAAACTTTTTTTTGGAGAATTTTTCCTTCTGTAAATAGACCAAAAATTTTACATTTCTTCAAGTCTACTCATAATAATATTTGGCAACAAACAATGATTTTTCCTTTTTCTTCTTTAGTAATTAGTGGACATTAGAGTCTATTGATATCACATGTTTGTAGCTGAGAAACTGATTTAGAAGTAAGCTCTTATGCGAGGAATTAACTTACATATAGTTACTATCACCATTGAGGACCAATTGCCTTACATCTATCAGCTTAAACCCAATGAGGTAAGGAAAAACAAGTTTGTTCCATGGAAAATGCTTGAACCATTGGGGGATCCTACTCATTATTTTGTGATTGCTGATCATGTTAATTGTAAGCTGCAATCAATAACACATCTCTAAACCAACTATAGACATTTAAAATGGTTGCAATGATAAGTTAAAGGCCAAAATTATTTGGGCCTCTTCTTCACTAGGCTTGACCATATTAGTCCCTATTGCTAACCATACTTGCCTTTCCACTAGATATCACTTCGTAGCCAATCTCTATAAAAGACAGCCTATGCAATCTTCTCACATGCAATGGTGTAAGAATCCAATAGCATCAAATTTTCTATCTTTGAGTTTATGAATGAGGGAAAGGAAACAGAAAGTCTACTCAATAACAAGAAGGTACCAACTACTGCTTCACCCGAAAATTGGAAGAAAGAAATCTGTGAAAACAGATACTGAGCCACATGCCATTTTCTTCTACTTTATGACAAAAGTGTTTGAGCAACCAGTTTTTCTCCACATCTCAGGAACACTCTATCGGGATGCTCAAATCATTCCTCTGTTGATAAATGAAGAAACATATGTTACATTAATAGAACAGTGGCAACAGAAAAGGTTTATGATTCTTGTACAAGCATGCATGTTGAACAGGTAGAAACTTTTGAATTTTCATGCATTCAATTACACGACTCAAAATTACTAATTTCCTAGCTTTACTACAAAAACCATTACTGCAACTATAGATAGTATCAGCAGATTGAGTTCCTCCAGTTTATTCTTTCAAGCAATCATTTTCGAAACCCTGCCGTGCCAAGATAAGAAATCTCCCCATCAACTTATTGTTTGCAGCTTCGCGTCATTTGTTTCAAGTCCATGGACGTGATGCTGGTGATGGTGTCATGATATCTCATTTATCTTCCCTAATTCCTGGCCTGCCAATTACTAGCTCTGTTTCTACCTCCATGATTTCTTGGTTGCCATGATTCTTTGTACCTACATCTCTAGTAGAAGCTAGCTGAAGTTGAGGTTCTATATGGTGCTTCAGGAAACAAAAAAATAGTACACATCAAGTTAGAAATCGATTGCATAAATTGCATCATGTACACAGCTCTGTATTTTTCAGAAAAATTGGGTTTTATCATCGACCTCCTAATTGATGAATTTAAATTTAGGTCAACTTTAATTTTGTTAAGTGGGAAAAAAAACATGAATTTAGATGAATTGACTATCTACAAAACTCATGAGAAGTGCTTTGTGTGGCTTCATACCTCCCTATGTAGTTTTACATTCTCCTCTAGGAGAACCCTCACCTGCACTCAATTAGCAAAAGAAGAAAAAAGAGAGGCTTAGTTATTATTAGGTATTAGAATAACTGGAATCTGTTGAAAACTTCAACACTGCTCTCTCATTAAGAAACTGACTTACCTTATCTTTTAGTTGTGCAATTTGCTCCGTTAACACGTATTGCTATAAAGAAATAGCATCTTTGTCAGTATTTTCAATTTTCAACTAATGTCTCAAAGAAAGCAAGTGAAATGATAGTTGTGCTCTACCTTCCTTCCTCTAATTTTATGTAAGCTTCGTTCCATCTGAGCTTCTAATTCACATAATTCTTTTAATGAACATGATTCTAAACCATCACCCAGAAGTTTCCTGAGGCAAGCTTAAACCCGAGATTAAAGAAACTTTTCTTGGTGATAGTAATCTCCTTTCCTACTTCTGATACTAACATAAGATGCAACTCAGACTCAAGTTCAGGTAGTTTACCTTTTTTGAGCTTCAATGACTTCAATCTTCTTTGCTATATCTGTGGCTTCAGATATCCACTGCTGCAGCATTGTCAGTACTCTTTTAAGATTTCCAAAATAGACAAACAGATAGAACAGAGTGCTTCTCTTCAAACAGAATCTTCTTACTTATTTTTAATGTTATTTGAACTTTTTAAACTACAATAAACAGTATTATACATATTCTTATTGATGCATCTCCTCATGCTTGGTTCTGCAGCTGACATATCTTAATTCATGTCAATGACTTGACAATTTCTTGACCATTTAATTTTCAACCTATTTGTTATATTATTCAGGTAAGCTAAAACAATGAATTGATTACTTATATGACTACAAATTGTATCAATTATATCTCATCACATTAAAGCCAGATGTTTCAAGAGGAAAGTTCATCAGAAAGTCAAGGATTACCTGCATATCGCTGTCTGTTCCTTTATCCATGATATTGGCATCCTTTGTGTGCATCTTATACCGATCAATTGTCCTTTCCACACTAATAATTTTCCAGTGCAGAAGAAAAAGGATAAGCTGTATACTCTTTGGAGATATAAGCTAAAATAATTTAGAAAAGTAGTGCCCTTGAAGCAAGTAAAAATAAGTATAATATAATCAGAATGATTAGTGTGAGTGCTGAATGAACTCTTAATGAGCTAAGGAAGCTGCCATACAATGAGCAAAATCAAAATTATCCTCTACCAGATATCAGAAGATAAATAGGATTTCATTAACTGACGTTAGATATTAGGTCAAGAATATGTTGCACACCACATGTACAGAAATGTACGTCGTACGTCATACTTGTTGAGTTGGTAAGCAATTTTCAGTTAAGCGAATCATCGTTCGGTGAGAGCAACTCTTAGAAGAAGATGAGTTATGCACAAAAATTCCAGAAGGTTTTCAGTTTCTTTGTGATGCAAGAGGTTGATAGCTGTAAAATGGAATCATTTTGCTAAATGAAAACTTGAGAAGGAACTTAAATGACAGAACAAAATCTACATAATATGATTTAACGTTGGCAGGTCAGCATGACAATCATAGGATAATAAGTCATCAACAACTACTTGCATATCTAAAACAAATAATATTATATGCTATTAATGGAAATGTTATAATAACATCAGGGATACATGGACAATTACAGAAGCTTGTCAAAGGTAAATATAATTTGATCTCTTGCATAAGATAATCTCATAATAAAGAGACCTTTTAGGTATTAGGCACTTTTATAAAACTCATAAGACATTTATTTTAAGGGTGAGCCTTGTTGTAATAGTTGGCCTACTCTTTTGCAAATTAAGTGACCAAAATTTAAGCCATGGAAGTTAACCCCTTGTTTGCAACAGTAAGATGATACAGATATTGCCTGATAGAAGCCTCAATGTACTGGGCCATTATTTTTTCATAAGACATTCGCTGAAGACTTGCTCTAATGGAACCTTCAAGTCTGATATGACCAGAGAGAACTTGGACTTCAAAAATCTAAGCCTCAATGACTCTGGAGTCTTATGTGTTCTTTTGATAACACTTCCATTCATTGGATGCCAATAATGAGTAGATGTAATTTTAACTGTTGTTGCTTATGATTTTTCTGTGAAAAGCAATTCTATTACACTAAAGATGGATATAAAGTGCTCCTGAAGCTTCAGCGCACAAACTTTGAAGCTTGCAAGTTTGGTAAGTCAACTTGACACTAACAAAATACTAGCCTTTTTGAGCCTACCGCACCTGAGTTGTTCCTTTGATGACACTGCTTCCTTCATTAGGTGCCGATAATGAGTAGATCTAAGTTATAGTGCCACAGCAATAGATTCTATTAAAAAAATTTTGTTACAGTATGCTCCTGAAGTTTCAGGGCACCAACGCTATGCATGGCAGTAGGCAAAGAAGAGAACCAGGTATAAGCAATTCACAGGGCTCTTACATCATTGCCAACCAATCAGCTGAACATGATCAACATATTGACATATCAACCAGCTCTAAGCTTCGTGAAACATAATTCATGACGATAGCATACCATGACAGTTAGATTGATGCTGCAAGGCAAGACATTTTTTTTTGCATAGATTTTGGATATAGTGATATTGTGTTCATTCAGCAGCTCTTCCTATATATACTTTGTCTGATTGTCTGGGAGCGAATTACTGCTTTTTAGGGTCAAAAGTTGATTTGTATCTGCAGCTTTAATGATTGATTACTCGTAAGTATTAAACGTTTTAGGAAAATTTCTTGAGAGTTGGCCTCGAGTCAAACGTGAATCTAAATGTCTAAGTGATAATAGACAAACAATAAAATATTTGATGCAATTGAATTTTGACAGTTAAGTTAACTGAACTGATATGGTAAAAACTGGGCCAAGTCTAGCAAAATGCTCTAATCGTAGTACCATGTACAACTGACTCAATATATGTTCATATTATGTCTAGGTTAGGAGAATTTGTTGCTGAGGTTACATCATCTCAAATCATGATTAGATTCACTACTTCACTACAATATTGAATATCTTGTGTCACTAATTTTTTTAATAGTGTTTTATGATGTTGCCAGAATCTTAATTGGATGTTGTCTTATTACAAAACTTCAAATATAAAATGGTTTGGGAAAGTTATTAAAGAATTAAGAATATATTTTTAGAGTGTTTTAGATATCTCTTTACATTACATTCATCAGAAAAAAAAAATTCATATTTTACCTTTTTCCAGAATTTTAGTTAGGATTTTCGTCCATGAAATCTAATAATAGAGGTCCATAAAATTATTGCAGCTTTTATCTATTATTGATGAATGAATATTGTTCAGTCAGTTGCATTATCCTCTTGATTTATTTATCTATCTGACATGTTTGCTTATTTATCTAGTCTCTTTTGGTACGTTCCATAGTGATAACGAGATACTTACCCTCAATCAACTCGACATATGGTGACACAGTCAATAGGGGAAGTGGACCCTAGCCAGCAATGCAGCACTTAAGCTAAGTCACAATATAGAATTCAATGAGGAATATTTGACTCATGGAATATTTCTTAGGCCAAGTTCACCACAAAAGCTTACCAATTTAATATAAGTTACAGTTTATTTGTGACTCAACTTTTCATCTCAAAATTAACTTAAGTGTTAGAGGGACCACGTTTGATATTCCATATGACTACAACCTTTGTATAGATCGATCATCCAATGGACACTTGAGTCATCTCTTCAGTCACATCAAATGACTTGTGCACATTATTCTAAACCAAATTGAGTTGATTTGTACATTACGAACCTTCATCCCATCAAGCATAATCCCTTTTTAACTTTTTTTTTTTCATCACCTGGTTGTATATTACTGTCTTATTTTTATCCTATACATACTATAGTTTATTTTTTTTCCTTACTTTACACCACAAAACAGTAGTTTCTTTGACGGTCATCTCCACCTAATTATGTCCGAGCCTATATTTGTATGAATTGATTGTGGATGAAGGAAAACAGATTGTAGTCTTCGACTTCTAATAATTCTCCAAACTGATTCCATATGGCAACTTTTACCATCGACTGCTAAAAAATATCAGAACTCTTATTTGATGCTGATTTTTCTCTAGCCATCTCTCTCCCCACAGCTTAATCCCTTCTTATTTCCTAACCCATTAAAAAAATCATTAATAGACTTTCCTAGCATGGCAAAAAGTGTATCACTGTTTTGTATATTGGATGAATTTGGATAAAATGTTTTTGCAAATTATTTCCAATATGCCTAATGATCCAGGATAATAATCATTTTATAGGAGTACCATATTTGTAACCATAAGATTAGATGTATCCATAAGATTAGATATACCCATCAACTAATCCAATGCACAAGGTTTCTACCAATGTAAGACCTAACAAGTATTGGCATACTTGATCTTGCCCTTATAAATAGAAAGTTTTACTATTGTACCAAATCTCACTCTTCTTGTATTAATTGATCTAGCAATTGAAATTTTAGTTCTCATCCATCTAGCATTACTTATCCCACTAGGTTAGTGTATTTGCATTTAAGAAACCTCAAAAGTAAAACCACTAAATATAACCATTAGGATATATTTCTATTTTGCATTAGATCTAAAGAAAGAAACATCATCAGTACTGAATCCTACGACTTAGTGGCGAAATTTATTTTGATTACTCTCTCTAGCAACTTTCTAAACTTACCAAGTAATTTGGGACTCAATCAAACAATTGAGATTATGATCTCCCTCCATTATTAACTTACAAGTAACATTAATAATTAAATCATTTTGTTCCTTGCTATTAACAAACATGGCATAGCAATGCTACAGTAGTCCCTAGCTTAGTAACTTGCAACTACTGTACTCGTAGTTACAATGGCTGTCTCGTTACTAGCATATCTCCTCTCTTACCAGCATATATAATCCACTTCTCTTCTTTTATTTCTTTCTTTTGTAAAGCTGCACTCATGATTCACCATCATCAGTCTCTTAAATCTCAGTCAACACACAACACAAAACTCATAGTTCTCTTTCGATGTATCAAATTCTGATAAGAAATTACATTGAGATGACTCTCGACATACGACTACCTTGTCCTCTACTCCTTTCATCAGATAGATAGTAACCACGTCTTGGACACTATAGCATGCTAGTACTGGTGATGTCAAATTACCCAAAGGATAAGCTAGAAAATTAGTATGTTGTCCTTACATATTTGCAAGGCACTTTAAAGTGGAAAATTGGGATCTAATGTATGATGAGTTTATAATCTTTTCTATTGTTTCATTCACAATAGCTATATAGGTTGTTGCACCCTGATACCCGCAGGATCATTAAACAAAACATCCAAATTTAATAAACCATTGCTTTCTAAGATTGATTTCTGTATCATCATAAACATGTACAGACCAGATGATCTTTTCCTCGGCTAAACGCAACATCACTAACAACACGAAATGAATCCAGTCAATTCATTTCAATTCGACCTTTTTTATTTCTTGTTTATTGATACAATAACTCCAACTCAAGTTATTATGGGTGGCAAGTGAGATAATCAAATAAACCAAATATGTGCCGTGAATGGAACATTTTTTTTGCAAAGGGTAAGTGATGAAAGTATATATACATATATATATATATACATATGTATGTATATATATATACATATGTATGTATATATACATACATATGTACATACATATGTATGTATATATACATACATATGTATGTATATAATATACATATGTATATATATATACATACATATGTATATATATACATATACATACATATGTATATACATATGTATATATATGTATACATATGTATACACATATATATTATATACACATATATATATATATATATATGTGTATATGTATATATATATGTATACGTATATATATGTATATATAGTTTAAAAATAAAAAAAGGCGATGTCTCTCGTCTCTTCTCCCCATGTGTGGTTTCTTCTTCTCATGCAAGATTTTTTTTTTTTTATAAACCAAGGATTACAATTTCATATCGTATCAGAGTTATATATATATATATATATATATATATATATATAGTTAAAAAATAAAAAAAGAGGTGACGTCCCCCATCTCTTCTCCCCATGCGCGGTTTCTTCTCCTGCGTGGGGAGAAAAAAAGAGGCGACCGTCGCCTTGTTTCTTCTCCCCGCATGGGGAACGATTTTTTCTCCCCATTGAGGCTTCTTCTCCCCGCGCGGATGAGGAGAAGTCACCGACGACGCCGAGGCCTCGTCACCTCAGACGAAGAGGAGGCATCTCATCTGCGATGTCCAATGAGAGAAGGCGATGATGGATTGGGATCATCGAGAGAGAGCAACGCCGGATCTCTAGGTTTTCCCTTTTCTTCTCTTCCTCTCCCTCTTCTTTCTTCTCCCTTGGCTAACACCATCCGGTAGCAGGTGGCAATGGTTGAAATCGAACATTACCGACCGATTTTGGGCAAGAACGAGACAGAAATAACCTCAATCAATGGTACCGCCCGGTAGCGGGCAGTGCGCATACCAGTCTACTGGTGGACCGGAAGGCGATGATGGATTGGGATCATCGAGAGAGAGCAACACCAGATCTCTAGGTTTTCCCTTTTCTTCTCTTCCTCTCCCTCTTCTTCCTTCTCCCTTGGCTAACACCACCCGGTAGCAGGTGGCGATGGTTGAAATCGAACATTACCGACCGATTTTGGGCGGGAACGAGACGGAAATAATCTCAATCAATGGTATCGCCCGGTAGCGGACAGTCCGCATACCAGTCTACTAGTGGACCGATATGTACCGCCCAATATAGACAGTATCATTCAAAATTAAAATCCTTATGATAAACTATCAAGATCTTTATTAACTAAATTAGCTAATACCTTCAAATATATCATATGAGGTTTTGAATTCTCAACCTTTGATAAGTTGGTTTGGTATGCTACCACTACCAGACCAATGTTTAAGGTGTTCGAATGATCATTTTGGCATGCAAATAAACAACATCATTAGGTGTCAAACTACCTATTCAGCTGCATTCGCATATTAGTAACTTCAAAGATTGACAGTAACCTTCATTAAGAATCTAAATGATTGAAATGAACAAAATGGAAGACCAAATTTTCTAAGTATTCAGAAACTGGTCATTCTTAAACCATGAACATTAGACTCCTAATCTTTTGATAAGACAATAGAATGTTCAACAGAAAGGAAATAATATTATGATCTGATCATCCAGAAAAATGTATGATATTTATGGCATAAATATGACTAGAAAAGACAGAATCTTCTAACAAAGCAAAAGCAAATAGGATGAAACTATTAACAGATAACATGCTTTTATATACCAAAAGAAATCACATAGCCAATCTCATATTTTAACGTATCACTGTATCACAGATATCAATCAGAAAGTTATCTTAGTAACTTGTAATTCACGAAGGGTACACTTCAGATTAGAAAATAAAGAATTACGTGAAACTCCACGCAAATAATTAAAAGCTCAGTTTGCAGCTATACGACCATCTGGTGATCATATACACTGTACTAGAAATTTTTTATTGACAATTTATTAGACATATATGCAATAACATTCACAAACACATTTTATCAAGATAAAGATGAAGTAACAAGAAAGTGATAATATAGTCAACGACATCAACAATCACATTTAAAACATATAGAAATAAGTTAACAAGAAAGTACTAGGGCACTCTTGATCATGTCAATGAGGTAAACGGCATGGCCAATTTGTGATCGCGTATTTGGTCAACGCAAAATATTTATCAAGCCAGGATATTTTCTTCGATAGATTGGATGTACCTTATTAACTCATGAATTTATCCAATTGGGCATAAACTATTTCACTGTTTACACGAGCACAGGTGGACCTGATGCCCGTGTGAGTGTTCGTGCATAGATCAAGACAAGCATCTGAGAGGCAAAACACATGTTTTTTTCATATTCGTCTCAGTAATGAAGGACATAGGCGGATAACATGATACCTAATCTATTCGAGAAAGCAAGCAAATTCCTTCACAAAGGATTGATAATCAAAGGACCAAGTAATCGTCGCGGTATAGTTCCAGCTAAATTCTTGAGAGAACAGTTTTGTCGAGTAGTTGAAAGAAAACTATAGGAACAAAGCTCTCACTCATTTAAGTTTGCCATTTCACAGAAGCTAAGATCAGAACAAATTTCACAGAAGATTTGGGGTTGCATCGACACGCAGCAAAGGGCAAAGGGCGTTTAATGGAGGATGTGATTCCTAAGAATACAAGAAAGATAATGATCAGCTGTGATTTTACCGCCATCGTAGTCAATGATTTTTAGCACAAACCTCCTGGATTTCAGAGATGAATAGCGGTGACAATTGATCAGATGTGAAGCGTATGGAGAGCAGCAGGACAAAGATTGTTCAACCTCTAAATTCATGCAAGAAGGCAGGCAAAATTTTGGAGAAAAGAAAATAAAAAGAAGTTTGACCTCTAATGTGCTTGAATGTCTAAAAAATTATACATCATTCTACTTGATCCGCAAATCAAACCGGACATAGTGCCATGGCATCGGTCGGGTTGATTCCGACATCAAATCCCCTTTATACGAAGAGGTATCCTATTCAAGCTAGCACTGAGAAAACCAGATCCGGGGAAGTCATTAATGGGCTTTCAACCTCTTAAATCGAGGCAAAGACAAAAGATGACAAGACGAATCAATTGGGGGGCATATTGACACACGACGATGAATACAGCGAAGAAACATTGCGACGTACACTTGATATGACCTAGTTGTACGGTGCAACAATTAATAATGATAGCAGTGCCCACATGAACCGGAAGATGTAAAAACAGGATGAAGCGAACAGGAAAAGAGGAGGAGGAGAGATGGTTGGTTTTGTTGCATAGATTTGTAAAGTAGCGATTTTCCTATGTTCGGAAAGTAATAAAAACCCTCGCTTTATGGGGAAAAAGAAGAGAGGGAGGAGAGAAGATGAGGCGACCTGGAGCTGGAGAACTCGTAGACCTTGCCGCGGGGGGAAAAGACGATGACGGCGACCTCGGCGTCACACAGGACGGAGAGCTCGTAGGCCTTCTTGAGGAGGCCGTTGCGGCGCTTGGAGAAGGTCACCTGCCGGCTCGCGGCGTTCTCTATCCGCCGCATCTCCGTCTTGCCCCTCACCATCTCGATCTCCTCCTTCCTTCCTCCTCCCACTCGTGTCTCCTCCCTCGGCCTATTTCATCAATGGAAGATTAGGACGGGAGGAGGATGCGGAGGATAAGAATTAACAACGATAAGAGCTGTCCCAACTGACCTGTTGCCACAGAATGGGAAGGAAACGGGACCTAAAAAAGAAAAGCGACTGCCTTGATGGAGAAAAAGTATTGGAGGAGGAGAAAAGACGAAGACTTACTCTCTCGCTTGGTTCCGTTTTCCTTATTAGGTCGTCTTTGTCATCGAGAGAAAAGGTCATGTAGCATGGACAAGATGGAGATCGCATCCATTCTCATCGAGTGAAAGGAAAGGATATCACCTACCCATCCGGTGATTGGAACCTCTCGCGTCACCTGGTAGCGATCCTGTGTCTCGGCCAAGCGACAGAACGAGATAGGAGTCGCGATGTCGTGGAACCCACAGCTAACGAACGAACGAGAGGGGCGCTATTCCTGTTTTTGGGACTCGACCGAGACACGGGAGCGACTTGGAACCGGGGAGGATCGGCTGTGCGGGTTCGGACGGGAAAAGCGAGAGCTTCGCGGGCACGACACGTGGTCCGTGGGCCCGCTTCGTACGAGGACGGGGGCTCGGCCGTACCTAACCGCGCAAAACGAGGCGGCTCACTGATGTCAGTAAGGACACGTGGCGGCTGTCGGGTGGTCGACATCACTTGGGAAGGGACGAGTCAGTCGAGACGCGCTTCCACAGGACGCCAGCTGCGGGGCCCAGCTCTCCACCGACGAAGAGGGGACGCAAGTCGCCGTGGCCGTGGTGGCGACACCGTAGTGGTAGAGGAGAATTGCTTTTTAAGAGACCCTCAGATCATTAAGTATCGGCGACAACAAAGTTCGTGATGCGCATTGATTTCTTCGACCATGATGAGTTGGTTCCATATGTGGAACGGCGGAACGAGGATAACCCGTCTCGCGGTTCAGGTCGGGTCTCTAAGGCTTCAAAGCGCCTACCACGGAGATGTATTATTACCTCGGTTCCACGTCTCACGCACGCATCCAGCGGAATTCTCGGCGAACACAACAAGGAAGTGGTTTTAATGTTGATAAAGTTAAGTGTTCCGGGAGGTGGTGATGTAATTTTTTAATTGTTCTGGACGTCTTCTGAGGGGCACCAAATCAGTGGACTTTTCTTTGTTCTGGATGATCTTTTTATCGGTCTGGGAGTGCAACTCTTGGTCAGGTGCGATAGCATAAACAATAGTGGATGTAGAGAATCTTGGCAATCGCTTACGTGCTTGCACTGGAGTGGTGGGATCGTGTCGTGAAGTCTGTCTATAGGATAAAATCTGAGAGGATCGGGAGGTGTTCCACGAGGAGATCGATTAATGTGCTTCTCATTAGATGCATGATTTTGTTTCTTTCACATAAAAGAAAAAAAAACAAGGAAATAGCACGTTTGGCAAGAGAGAGTAATCCGTGATTCGTATATTGCAACACCGTTGCTATAGGGACATACGGTAAAATAACAACCTAGATGATAGAATCATCATAGCAGTGGGGTCGAGGGGGCGAACCGTCGGTTTATGTTGCGCTCAAGGTACGAAATTATACAAAACACAGCAGAAGCACGGCAACGCAACACTCAAGAGTAGTGCTTCGAGAATCTATATCAAGAATCCTATGTACATACGGCAACGCAACACTCAAGAGTAGTGCTTCGAGAATCTATATCAAGAATCCTATGTACATACGGCAACGCAATTCAAAAGTCAAGTGCACTGTTCTCGTTGATGGAAACATTAGATCCCAGCAAACATAAAAAATTATAATCATATTTTTATTATATAAAAAAAAAAATTTGATGTCGAAAGCAAGAGGTGAGATCAAATAATCACAAATTAAAATTTAGATGTACATACCTATTGATCTCTATCTGATCTACAAATACATTGTCATCCAATCCAAAGGTTATAGAAGGAGAACTTGACTATCTTCTTCTGTCTTCCTATTCTTTCACGGGATTATTATAAGCGATGATGGAATAGGATCTAAGATGTGATAAAAGAAGATTTATAATATAATTATAGACAAAAAAAAAAATCTATAATATGTAATTATGAGAATCCCTCTCATCAAGATCATCTCCTTTAAGAGAATCCTATCATAGTTAAACTTCATTTCTATTAGTCTAATTAGAATTCAATTATATATATAATATATCTTATCTAATTAAATAAGATAACATAATCTAATGTTCTCCCATTAAGTTTCTTAATTAGTATAATATAAAAAAAATTTAAAATCAAAATAAATAAGATAAAATTTTATTTGAAAACAATCTTAATAAATTAAAAATCAAAAGTTTTAAAAATCATTTTACATGTCTGCATGAATTTTATAAAATAGATTAATTAGTCTAATAAACATAATAATACTATATTAAGTTTTACTATGAGTTACAACGATTGTATATCTATCATTAATGTTAAAATCTCTTCTATATATCACAACACTATTAATTTCTTAATATAAATCACAATGACTTATGTAATGTATCTTATCAAAATAATCTTGTTATCATATTCAAATATAATATTCATATATATAAATATAAACAAGATATCAAAAATAAATAATTTTAATTAAATAAATAAATAATATTAATAATAATATCCGCTTAAATATACATCATCATCCTCTTTATGAGCTGCTCAAAAACTTCTTTCTAAAAATATATTCTTTAAACACTTGTGGTGTTTAGGTTCTTATAAAAGTGGTGTTTAGGTTCTACACTTATTGTTTGTAGACTCTTTCTCTAATTATTAAATATTTTATCTTAATAGACTTAGAACCACTAAAATACTTACGAGAAAAAAACTGTTATGATGTTATCATAAATATCTCCAATTTCGTAAGTATTTGCCTAAGATGGCAACCATAACTAAACAATAATAAGTCAGTGCTCCCAGCTGTTTAAAGCCGACCACATGGACCACCTACTGTTGAGCTTTGTCGAGAGAAATGTAATTATTATTTCTTAATGTCTCCAACCAATTCTTGTTTGATCTTTTAATATTTCTCAACTTTAATCTTTTAATCAATGTAGGGAACTCTAGGTTATTCATGTATAACATTAGCCTTTGCATGTAACTCTGTTTCCACCCAATCCTGAATCATATATCACATCCTTTTATATATATATATTTTTATAACTTCCATGCACTTAATATTTCTCACTGTTTTTGGGCCCTTAATTTAAGTCGTCTAAATTTCAAAAAATGTGCAAATTTAAAAATCCATCTCTAATTGACAACACGCTGAAACACTATTAGGTACCATTTCTCCTTAAACAAATTTTAATAAGAATTACTCTTCTACATCTCCTGTGAACCTGCAGAACATTTTCTCCACTTATATTTTCCTTTCCTGTTTACCAAGTCCAACTTTATGGTAGTTCTGGTTCTCTTAATCATTTTTCTGCCCACAAAGTTTTTGTAAGCAAATTATGTTTTCCTCTTGAAAACAGCATGTCTCCTAATTCTAGTTCCTTGCATGTAAGAATTCCTATTCCAAGTTGCCAATGTTAGCTTGCTCTTGACTTCATTGCCTGATGCGGTCCAAAATCATATTGGAACCATCAGTCATGCACTGCATATTGTGGCAAGGCTCATTTCCAGAAGACGTCCTAACCCAACAAAAACCAAATAATTCTTTTTAAGAATTTGAACAGTGATGATTTTATTTCTCTGGGATAACGGACCCTAACATGTATTTGTTAAAGGTAGAGTTTCTCTGATGTGACAAATTTACACCAGCTATTAGCCACCTAATACAACCCTTTTTTCTTTTTACTCTTAAGATTAGGTCTAGCTGCAAAAAATGATATAACATTTGCATATAAAGAAAAGTTCTTAACAACCATAATTTGCAATAATGATGCGTCCATAATATAAAAGTCAACCTCCTTTGTCAATGCAGGAGAACTTTCAAGATCATGGCTAGTATAGGATTATGCATAAAATCATTCTACACAAACAGGGTCTAAAAATTGTTTAATGGAAAGAAATCCATTTTTACTATGCCCAACTACAGAAACCATCTTGTGAACTGAAAAGGCCAAGTGGGACATCCTTCAAGTACAACAATAAGAAGCCCCACTGTCCAAACCAGTTGTGCTCAAAAACATGGACTTTTTGAGCTTACAAGAGATACTAATCCTAATTAACTCATCTCATTCGGCCAGTAAATCTATAGCTCTCCTTAGACATGTTTATACCCATTTAAGTAGTTTTCCCTCATCTTGACCATACTCGCTCAAAGCTTTCTATTGTTTGTGTGGAATTATTTGCAAACCAATCTTCTTATAGTAACAACACACATCCTATCTCAGTAACAGTAAACATCTTGTATATATCATTTCTAACTGCTCAACATTCTAATCCATAAAACATAGAATTTGACTATGGTGAACATATATTATCCAGTGTATTAATCAGATATGGCAGCATGTCATGCTTGAGGTTTCAATTCTATATTCAAATCAGGGTCTACCTGGAACAAGAAAATTTTGCTCCATTAGTTATGCGGCATGAGAACCATAATATTACCTATTTAAAACAAGGAAAAGGAGAGCCTGACATAGAAGAAATTATTTCCACAGCACAATGATCTCCCTCAATGAAGCTACTAGAATACCTAATCCTATAACCAGAGTCGAGAAATTTGCACTTCTAGCAAATAATGAGATATCCATACACAATGAAGCAAATTGATTTATGGAAATTAATTATGCTCAAATGTGAGACTTACAGAAGAAGAGAAACTAACAGTACAATATGTTCCTCTGTGAAATACACTCGAGTTAACAGTATTGATATCTTGTAGATGTAAATTCTTATCTTACTTCTTGTTCTTATAATTAACTAAAGCAAGAAATGAAGATGTAACCAATAGCATCTGTTCCTAATGCAGCATCATAATTATTTGACCCTGCTTTTATCAACTATGCAACAAACTACTGCTAGAAGCCAAAACTGCAAGACCCGACGTGGATGTCATGCATTTCTGGAAAAAAGAGTTTTCATGTATGCCTTTAGACCATTTTTTAGTATTTGAATAAATTACTGAACTATGCTGCATCACCTAGGCAAACACATAGGTATGTCATGATGGTCTGCTAGACTTTTGTAAAGGAATACCATATTTAGAGAAGCTGGGCAGTAAAGAAGAAGAAAACTAAATTCTGTGCCAAGAACTTCTAAACCAAGCTATTATGACACTACAAGAGTGTTTGCACAACTCTCTTAATCAAGGTCTAACCAGAAAATGAAAATGAAAATGAAAATTTTGACTGTAACATTTCAGAACTTCAATTTAATAACTAAAATTCTCAATCAACTTTTAAACAGAAATATGACTCGCTGGAAGTCAATCTCATACTTAAAAAGCTCAATCAAGTTCTAAACAGACAATGACTCACTGTATCATTTTGAAAATCATACTACTCGAGCATAGAATAGTTTAAAATTGCTCAATCAATTTTTGGACAGAAAAATGACTCACTGGAAGTCAATTTTAATACTTAAAAAGCTCAATCAAGTTTTAAACACATAAATGACTAGCTGTATCATTGCAAAAATCATACCGCTGGAGGATAGGATAGTTTAGTCCATTAAGCAAGCAATGTTGCTTGACATTTTCTACCTGCGAATTCAGATATTGTGGCATGAGATTTTCTATTGCAGCTGGGAAGGTTCTATTTCAAATGAGTTTCTTTCTCTTCAGCTGCAGCAGCTAACATAGCCCCATTCAGTAAGTCCTCATGACCACCTCGTATTTCATACACAGATTTGCTAATTGTGAATGTATCAGCATCGTGAGAATCGTCCTAGTAGAAACAAAAGAAATTTTCATCGCAACATAATGGAAGCAATAAATTTTAACTAATGATTAAATTATATAACAAAAAGTCAAGTTTAAAGGTACTGCAAATGGGAACAATGTAAAGAAATGCATCAAACAAGCACTCAGAAAAAAAAAAAAAAAACTTATAAAATGCCTTAGGAATCTGGCAAGATTGACAAAGTGTACACTTCTTGCATCTGATGATATCATTGCAAGTAATTGGTTTTGTTCATGCCTAACAGAAAAAATGAGTCAATAAAATCATATTTGAATACGGTTATTTTTAACTGGCATCAGAGCAACATGCAGGTGTGCTTTCTAAAGAAATAAGGAAAAACCTAGGCATTGACATAATTGACCAAATTCATGTGTAGGCTTCTTTTCAAACCTAAAAGACGGAAAAGGAATATTAAATACATCAGAGTTAATCCGTGCCTTTGATATGACATCACCTTTAGCAATTGCTTCAATACCTGCATTCAAAAATTTACAGTTCCCATCACTAATGACAAGAAAAAACAGTGAGCCATACTAAAAGGAGGCAAAGAATGTAACAGAACTTCAAAGGCTGAAAAAAATTACCTCTGGAAATGGTGGCTCAACGAAATTCCAAGTCTTTTTCAGAACGAGCTCAACTTTGCGATAGTTGGCGGTCGACTGATCGACGAAGAGTCAATTACCCCAGGTGGTAACTTCGATTTCTAACAGCTTGCTCGGAACACTGATGATGGTCTCAATTTTCAGACCAACTGAAACCGCAGCACACAGTGTGTGCGGCGTCAAATTATATTCATGCCTGCACACAAAGATCACATTATCAAAGACGCACAAATAACTTTGAAAGCAAAAGAAAGAAAAGGAATAATGGGGTTTAAAACGAAACCACAATGCCTGCAGACAGGCTCTGTGACGGCAACGAGGTAACCGTAGGCTTGCTTGTAGAGAGGGAAGAAGGTTTGCAAAAAGATACGGTCATCGGCACAGGCCCAAAGCGGCCTGTTCACGTGATCCGACTTCAGCTCCAGCTGGGTAAAATCCATCTTCTTAATCTCCCTCTCGCCTTACCCAAACAAGAACTCTACAATCATCACCGGGAATATAATCGGTAAATCCACCGAAAGAAATCGGTTAGTTAACACGAATCGAGTACCATTGGGAATCCTCGTGGAAATCATTGCCGTAGTCATGGAAGTCTTCCTCTTCCAACATATGAAGAGCCCGATTGACAAGCAAAATCAAGAACCAGGAAGAAAGAGAACAACGATTAGGGTCCCATAATATCAACCGATTGAACTCGCCTTGGATGAGGAGGTCTTCTCTTTCATCATCAGCCGGTTTCTGTCTCCGGTGTCGAATTCGAGGGGGAGATTTAGAGAGACGAAGGAATACGAAAACAGATATTTGAAGCGGGAAAAAGATCAAATTAGGGTTTCGGACGGATCGAACGAGGGCTGGGTAGTTACCGTCGGCGGCCATTGGCGATGGCGCGTTCTCCGGTTGACGTCGAGTGCGACAGACGGAAACCGGTGCGTCGGACTCGGGCAGGACCGCCTTAATACCGGGGATTACTTGTCGCCTGCGACCACGCGGGACCCACCACTCGGGTGGAACTCGAGTACCTGCTGACGTAATTTCCCGAAAAGCAAACAAGTAAACCCTCTGCGTCATCAAACGCCCCCGAGCCAACATGTCCCAGGTGGCCCCCTTCCTGAACCCCCCCCCCCCCCCCCCCCCCTGTCAGTTCAGGTACGAGATCGGGTAGCGAATCAACGAGTAAGAAAGGTATTGCTTTTTAGAATTTTGATGTAATAAAGACCAGTTATGGTGGTACTAAATATGTAAAGACATTAATAAAAGAAATGATGACGTGTTTATTTTCCATTGGTCAGATGAACATAAGAAGACCACTAATTATAATGTGAGAAATATTTGCTACATTATTTGACCTATGAATGTACATCTAAACCATCACCAATATGATATAGGAATTTTTGATGATAAGTATGCCTTATCAGAACTGATAGTAATTATAATCACTAACACATCCAACAGTAAGTATACTTTTGTCCAAAAGAAAGCAAGAGTAGGGCTCCAAACCATACTTAAAAAGCTACTATTTGTGAGAGAAATATTCTGAGTAATCAATACTCCGACGAACATCCTCTCCTCAGCCTCATGTTGATATGAGAGGTATAATTAATTGGGCTCCACTTATCAAGTTTTGATTGGGTTGAGTATTGATCATATCGAATACTTGATGAAGATGTGTAGAGAAAAAATTATGAGTGATCATCCTAATCTAATATTCTCTTTAACAAATCTAAAGAAGTAAGATTTACATGCGAGGATTTAACTAAAAAAAGTCATAGTTTTTTGTAGTTCATTATTCTGACATAGTGAAGAATCTAAATGCAAATCCTATACTCTTAATTTGTTTTATTTATATTGTCTTTAAGATTTTATATTTTGATATTAAGTTCTCTCCTCCCATAGTTGTGAATCACATCTCAGGAAGGGGACTGCAAACGTTCAACATTGTACGTTGTAAAAGAGATAAGATTTGAGGAGGTGGCGTTGGCGATGGATCATGTGAGTGCTTGACCCCTTGAAAGATACATTAGTTGATATGAACACAAGTCTTCTCGAAAGGCTTTGTAACATCCACGCTGTCGCTAATTTCTACAGCAACCCATGTTCCTCTTTCTTAATTACGTTGATAGGACCAACACACCCTTGTCATCTTTTTCCTTGGGAGACATGGAGACATATAGAGAGAGAGAGAGGAACTATGTTCAATGAACAGCACTATAAACACAACTCATGCAGAATACAACATAATTTTAATGTCTGAATACATATCCTGGAGTTCGAGTCTTGCTCTAATCATCTTCGTCTATCACTGTGTGTCTCGCACTAACAGTAGTCGAAGTAAAAAAATAAGATAAAATATTTAGAGATGGATAATAGTTTTAAAATTTCTAAAATCATCGTCTAAGAGGATAAAAAAATTAAGATTTGATCATTATGTAAATATCATATATATCTTTACGTCTTGATAGGAAGAAAAAGAATGAAAAATACCTCGAGTGCTTTTAAATTTCTGAGAGATGATGCTCTTTACAATTTATAAACGTGATAAGAAAAAATATATAAATTCTTTATGAGAGAATATATTTGAGTAAAGATAACTCAAGACTTTTATAATTAATCTTATATAATAAAGAATTTATTTTTTTCCAAAAAATATCGAACTATGTTAATCTAGTATCAACTATCTAATATACTATTTATCTATTGAGCTTTAAATTTTTATTTATTTTGAAAGTATTCTCTTCCTCTCAATAAAATATGAATAGAATAAAGGAAATAATCAATAGGAACTAAAGTTTGTGATCCGATTAAAGGTGGAACACTTTTAATATGGTGAATTACTCAGACATCATGCTAGCAATTAAGACAAAAGATAAATGATACAATCAAAGTTTAATTATGTGTGTGGGTATTATAATATTGGATAATTGACAAAGTAAGCACATTATTTCAGATATTAAAAGGAAAAAAAAAATTGGTGTAGATGGAACCCATGCACTCGAAACGATTTGACGAGCTCAGCAACGGGGGGAATGTGTGGGGTCATCCCACGAAAACGAAGAGACGTGTCCAATACGCAGCACGCATGGATTGTGACAAATCACATGTGCTTCTTTTCACCCTTACTTAAAAGCTACACATGCAAAGGGACGTAAGAGGAGTTACCAAATCAGAGCTCTCTCTCTCTCTCTCTCTCTCTCTCTCTCTCTCTCTCTCTCTCTCTCTCGCCATGGCTGTTCAAAGAGAAGTGAAGTGATGATGATGCCAATTGGATGGAAGATCCAAAGGTGAAAAAAATAATCTAGTATCTAATTTCCAAGTAAAAATGTTGAGAAAATCAAAAGCATAGGAGACTTGTTGACATGTTACCATCAGAGATTAGAAGTTCCAATTTGGGATCTGTGACTTAATAGCAAGACCACTTGGAACTAAGCTACAAAAAAAGATGACAAAAACAAGAGCACAGGGGGTAGAATAATATGGCCATAGGGTAGAAACATGAGAATAATACAAGTGGAGGAGAAGGAAGGGGGGTGGGGGTTGAGAGTGGCCTGAGATGAGCCTGCGGTCCCATGAGCTCTAGTCTCCTTCAGTACTCCTTTTAATGGGGATTAGTTGGGTAGAGAGGACCACATCCTCGTCCCCTCTCTTCCACTTCCTTCAATCCTATCTTCGTTGCTGCTGTTCATGTTCTTCACTCCTTTCTCTCTAGATTTCTGTGTTTTCTCCGGCTGAAGGCCATGGGAAGGAGCTGAGAGAAGATGTGGCAGTAAAGAAGACAGTCGAAGAGAAGAACTTCTTTGGAGAGGTAGGGTTTGTGGCCACGGAGACAGCAGGATTCTATTGGGAGTGTTGAGGCCATTAACAAAAGCAAGGAAAAGTTGGTGTTTATCTCAATAGTTAAAAAGGACCAAAGATCTTCCCCACCAATTGGCCAACTACTAGCCTACCTTTTTCCATCTCTCTTTTCCTTTCATCATCTTCTTGATCCCTTAACTTTTAGATGCTTCCGAACCCATGCGAAGGATAAGCCACTCATGCTCAGTTTTCATATCTGATGTGAGGGTTCATTGAACTGTTTCTTTTCTGGTTTCCGCAGGAGTAGCTGCTGCATATGCTCTTGAGGGAGTCGTCATCCCAGAGCTTCTGCGTGATGGCCCATCAGTCCCACTACGGTGAATTCTCCACCGGTGTCGACGCCACGATGCAGGGCTTCGATCACCACCACGAGCTCTTGGGCGTCCAAGCCGGGATGGAGACGCTCGGGGTCCCTTCCAAGCAACAAAGCTCTCGCCTCGCCGGAGGCTTCCTTCCCCGAGACTTTCCTGAAGCATCAAACAAGCATCGACCCTCGGCGAGCCCGTGGCCGGTGGACGACCCCTCTTTGGGGTCTCTGTTCCCGTGGGAAGGAAGGGTCTCCGTTCCCTTCCTCAACGCCAGGCACTCAGATGCAGTGGCCGTACCTCAACCTCCGCAACAGTGCGTTCCCGGAGATAGGTTGCAGATAGGATCAGCATACCTTCAACAACAGCAGCAGCTCTTCGTGCAGGATGGCCGGGTGGGTTTCCATCCACAGCAGCCGCTTCAGTTAAGGAACTCGAAGTTCCTGAGACCAGCTCAGGAGCTGCTGAGTGAGTTCTGCAGTCTCAGAGGGGAGATCAGTTCCAAGAGGAGGCCTAACAAGACAAGCCTCGAGGATGAAGAAAAGGCTTCTCTCTCTTCTTCATGGAATCAATCCTTACACTCCATGGACCTTCTGGAGCTCCAAAAGATAAAAGCTAAGCTATCGTCCATGATAGCGGAGGTCAATTCTTTCTTCCAATCTTCCCTGCCTTACCTCTTTCCTGAAAATTCATGATCTTGATATTTGAGTTATCATGGATGTAGTTAATCTTCCACTTAATTTGTTGGAAACTTTGAGATCTCTGAGATTCATATGTGGGACTGTAGAACAATCTGCTTGGAATGCTTCTGCACAGGAATTAGGGGCAGACTTGCAGTTTGTACTCCACCAATTGCTTTTGGGAGACTCTAATCCTTTCTCTACATGGACACCTGACCTACCACTTCTTCCATCCCACTCACTAAATGGATCCCACATTTCTCTGAAGTACTATCCCGACTGTAGTTGCTATGCTGTTACTATTAAACCACTTACAGCTATATTTATCCTTATTTTTACGTAAGAGAATAATTACATGTCAGTGCAGTGTCATGAACCAGGATGAACCATCACGTACTGTGTGATTGAGTTCTGCATGCTTTCAATTCAGGTAGACAAGAGATACAGAAAATACTGCGAGCAGATGAGGACTGTAACAGCGTCGTTCGAGGCTGTGGCTGGGAAAGAAGCAGCGAGAGTGTATTCGGCGTTGGCACATAGGGCCATGTCGAGGCACTTTAGGTGTTTGAGGGATGGGATAGTAGGTCAGATTCACGCAGCCAAGAAGGCAATGGGGGAGAAGGATCCGACCGCCGCGGGGACGACGCGGGGCGAGACGCCGAGGCTCAAGCTGCTCGACAAGTGCATACGGCAGCAGAAGGCGTTTCAGCAGGGGATGATGGAGCAGCCCCCATGGCGGCCTCAGCGAGGCCTTCCCGAACGCGCCGTCTCCATTCTGCGCGCTTGGCTCTTCGAGCATTTCCTCCACCCGTAAGCTCTTCTCTTCTCCTCTCCCCATTGCTGCAACGTATCAATACAAATTTAGTCACGAGAAACCGAACTCGAACGTGAGCTTCACACGTGAACTTGAAACCTATCACTTGTGCAACAATATACAAGTTGTATGAAAAGAAAACCTTAGAACCTAACATTGATTCTGATACATATTTATCAGAATGTGTTTGCATGTATGTGTGGGAGCTGTTGTTGTACCAATTAGGTAGACATGCCTTCTCTTGCATCTCCCACAACCCTTGTTAGGACAGTAATAAACTATAAATAATTAGCTTGTGACAGAGAAGTTAGCTGACCATCTAAACACAAAAAACCTTGCATCAGATCACTATTAACTATCTTTCTGCATCAGGTATCCAAATGATGTTGATAAGCACATCTTAGCCAGGCAAACTGGATTGTCAAGAAGCCAGGTAACCATTGTTGAATTCTGTGTTCTACATGAAGAAGTGCAGATAGCTGTGTTATATTGTTTGATCATTTGTGATTTGGAACCACTCCAATTCCAATTGTTTGACCCACAGGTCTCCAATTGGTTCATAAATGCAAGGGTGAGGCTGTGGAAGCCAATGGTTGAGGAGATGTACCTGGAAGAGACGAAGGAGCTGGATAACCAGTCTAACCAAGCAGCGAATGGACCTGAAGACAGTGACAACCCCAACTCCAACCTCAGCTTCGACCAGAAACCCTTGCCGGCGCAGCTACTCGTCGACTCCGAATCGCTCTCCTCCATCATCAACAGCGGCCACCACGGCCATCAAAGGAACGATCTGATCAGCAGCACTCACCACCAGGATTTTGGTGTGGTTGGCGACTTGGACTTCTACAACAGCCGCAGCAGTGATAACTCGAGGGCTGGTGTGTCCTTAACGTTGGGTCTCCAGCAGCACAATGGGGGAGGCATGAGCTTCTCTCTGCTGCCGAACTCTCAGCCCTCACTTCTCTTCTCCAGAGAGACCATTGATGGCGACCAACAGGCTCAATTCTCCATTTTGGATGGGGAGGCAGAGAACCTTCGTTACAGGAACCTGATGGGAGCTCAGTTGCTGCATGACTTGGCAAGATAGAAGGTTCCTTGGAATGGTGGAAATATATGCAAAGAAGAACATCAACCAGTAGATGAGTTGTATACCTGTTTTCTCATTGTTTTTGGCAAGTAAGATAAATCTGTGCATGCACCCTCCATTTGTGGTGGCTTCGTCAATGTTGGCACTTCATGCCACCAATAAATAAAGATTGTGGATATATATTGCAATGCCATACATATATCCAGGCATGTATACTTGACAATTTTGGACATACGTATTTGGAATTAGAGATGCATATATAGTAGCTAAATGACCACGAAAGAAAAGCCTCATCAGGCTCAAAGCTGTCACTAGCAGTTCCATGTATCTGATGTCTTTTCCTTGGTCATATATGGTGGTAGCTTCTGTTTGGTCCTTCTGAAATATCATCAACATCAAAAGCCTAACAGTTACCAGTTCAATCTGTGTGGATGCATAATAGACCTAAAAGTTGATAAGCTGAGAACAAGCTCGAACAGAGTGGTTTCAACCAATCGAATGTATCGCAGAGCCACAGGAACAAACTCTAGTAGACAGTCAAGCACTTGGCCAACCAAAATTTCGGTCATTATGCAACTATGATCTCTTCGACATCATTCATTATTATCCTCCTTATAAACCTCTCTCCAATCAATGCAACACTAGCAGCATGTGCTTCATGTACAGTGGACAATCCTAAAATAGATTGACAGCATCTATGTTTTTAGTACCCAAGTGATATCTTCATTATTGTGTCGACATGCTTTGACCACCACAAAGTTGAGATGTGGTGAAATGGAAGCTTCTGCGGTTTTGCTGCTAAGATTATGCAGAGGCAAAGGCACACACACTGAGTGATTCATATGATGTTTGTAGTAATTGAAAGAAATCACAATAACCACTAGCCAGAAGTGAAGTTGATTCACCCAATCAACATACTAAAGTTGCTATGCCAGAGCAGATGCAAAGAATCTGCAACCATATCTGAATTTACTAGATCAAATGCCGATTATTTTTCTTGGAAATTGTTATATGGAACTGAATTGATCTGGTTCTGTAGAACACAGCTGAGATAGCAAACTGACCACAAAAGACGACACAAAACAGGTGAGCTACAAGAAGGACCTCTCAACACGAATAAGAATTCAAGTTGATCCTCCAATGAGGAATTTGATTGCCAATTATCCAATAAACCAACTGGAAACATCAGCATGAGATGAGTCTGCAGAAAGACTTTTTCTTCTTCTTCCTTGCTGATGAAGGGATGCTGGGGACAATGCTGAACATCCGTTGTATGATTGATGATCCCATCAAGCCCCACTTGTTTAACTGATGCTTGTGGCAATTGGGTGACCTTCCCTCTCCAAGAAGAGACTCTGCATTCGAGTCATTGCCCACGTTCGCCATTGTAGAGAGTTGATCCAGTTGCTCTTAGGAGTAGTCCTGGTTGTGGTTATATATGCATCACCAGCTCCGAAGCGAGATGCTTCATGGTCGCTTCTCATTCCAATCATAATGTAGGCTTTCATAAAAATAGGAAGAGATTTGAGGTAATTAGAAAAGGCTCTGATGAATAAAAGCATAGAAGTGCAAGTTTGTGTGTTTGGGAGGCATGACACGATGGTTTGTCTCCAGTTTGGGGTCAACTTCGACAAAACACTCCATAATTTGATTGATGAGAGGCTAACAAATTGGTTGTTCGGATTCACTCATGTGAGATTTGCTTATTCTTAATACTTGTGTGTAAATATTCTATATTATGATCTGATTTGTTGTGTTTAGAGATCTCAAACAAGATGGTCTTCAATTATGGTGGATTTGGTTCATGTTTACAGGAAGCAGCCATGAAGGTACCCAAATGTACTACTCTTAGCATGGCTTTATTTTCTTCAAATCAATCCATTCCATTGCTAATGTTGATTCACGAGACAAAGATGTTTGTCATGTCACCCAGCACTGACTATAGTAGTCCGAGATAAGCATCTAGTGCTGGCTGTTAGCTTGCAAACACTTAAGAAATGATACTGCATTTGGTTTATGTTTGTCATGTTACCTACCAGTGACTTCTTGTTGTGTGTAAGACAAAAGAGTGGGCATATAACTAAATCTACTAATACATCATGGGCATATAACATCATGGGAATAAGTTCCAATAGATAATTAAATCTACTAATACACTTCATGCACACAAAAAAACAGATTAAGAAATGAGAGTGGATAGACCTCTGTGCATGCACCATTGGGCTTGAAACTTTCAACTGCCTGTTGTTTTGAAGCATAATATCAATCATTCTTTACTTCTTTGTTTCTCAGCAGAGTTCGAGTTCATTTGCATGTGACATGTTGGAAGATCCTCAGAAGAGAGTTCCATCCATTACAGCCTCTCCATCTTGTTCATATTTCTTTAAAGCCATAGGCTTGCAGAAGTCAAGGCTTTATAATTAATTATTAATTTAAGGTAGGGAGACAGAAATCTACTTCTTTATGATCTCAAGGAGCTACAGAAACTGGAAGCCTCATTGCAAGAATAAAATATCATATGTTCTGCTCTAGAAAACCTTGTTCCATGGGTATCCATAGCCTCCTGTTAGTGGCAGTAGTTGCAGACAGAGGCAAACCTAATCACTTTCGAAGTCCAGCTTCGACTGATCCATGAATAAAACCAGGAGTTGCCAACAGAATACAAGCAGACCCAACCTTTCTGAATTATGAACACATGAATGTCATCTGTCATATTTGAACTAATGGAAGAAGCCACAACAAATCAGAGTTATCCTTCTGTATGGAATCAGAGCCAAATTGAATTAGAAATAGGAGAAAATTTGCTGGCATGTCTCACCACCAGTATCCAGCCTTGCAGATATTTTAAAAGATCCTGGTTGTACCGTATGATCCCTATATATAGCTTGAAACTGAAGATGACAGCATACAGAGAGTCCCAAAAACCACCAAAGTCTGAAAGCCTGCAGCACTGCTTGCCAGCATTTCTCACCATGAGCAAGATATTTACTGCTGTTCTTGCCACTGCTTCAGTGAATAGGAGGTCAGGAGGAAGGCGACTTATACCACGGCGAGGACAAATAAAGAGTAGAATAGCAGCCACTGCACTGCACTCCATCACCTCTATGCTTCTCAGGGCCTTACCTCGACTTCCACATCACAAATGATGGGTTCTGTGTGTAACTCTTCTAGGTAGACATCTTTCTTTTGGCATTTGCTTTTTGTTATGTTGGTGATGTAAATGATCAATGATAAAGAGTTTTACATGAAACCCGTGATCAGATCTTGTGCTTGGGGCTGCATTCTGTTTGTTCTCTGAATTTTTGTGCCATGAACTAAATCTTGGAGTGCCTCTGAACTGTGAAGCACTAGCAAGCTAGCAGTGGAGGTTGAATTGACTTCACTACAGACGACCAAAAAAAAAAAAGCATTCAAGTTAGTATTCAATTGTTGTCGTTCCTAAAAGACATGGATTTCTTATCCAATCTAAAAAAAGATAACCAACATCACATAAAACTTCCATGGAAACAACCTTCTCCAAAAAAGGAACAAGAAAAAAAAAGTTTTTCCTCCATACTTACCTGATGAAAACACAATCTCACAATTGCCAACGCAATCGAAGAAACCAGAAAGTCATTATATGTTCATAAACAATCTATAATGTACCTCCTCTACCAACCAGGTGAAGCATAACCTCTTATGATAGACAAAATCGAGAACATCAGCAGAAAGTAAATGGTATGCATCTTTTTCAGCATTATGAGAGTTTTTAATGACATGTCTCCCCACCAGAAAACCAGTACCAAAGAACTGTACTCCTCTGATAGACCAACCTAGCTCACATTTTAGCAGGATCCTGTTAAATGATCTATATAAGCATGATGATAGAATAGAAAGTCTAGGCTTCTGAAACCATCAATGACCTAAAACCCTCATCATAACTTCATTCTGGCAGTTAGTAATTATGGTGATGTCCTTAGCAATACTTTCAGTGGTCCAAGATGATCACATGTGGGGTTGGTTTATACCAAGGAGAGGACAGGTGAAGTCCAAAAGCAGCTATTCAAAAGCACTAATTACATCCATGCTACTTAGTGCCATACCACATTTCTCAGTAAATGACCTTGTTGAAGAACCTCTTTTCACTGGAGCCATTAGTGTAAATGATCAGAGGTGGAAAGTAATGTCACATAATTATTCTGAAATGTTACAATAAAATTAATTCACTTTTCCTTGAGGTTGAGTTGCACGGATGAAAAATTTCTCTGCTGTTGCTGCTGCTGATGTGTTCATCTTTGGGTTATTCATCCTCAGAATTCTCAGGGAGGCTTGAATTGCTGGTGGATGGCCTCATGCCTGTGTTTTTGGAGAGATTTCTATACCATGTTCACTGTGTACGAGCAGCAACATTACCCGATCCATACCCAAGATGACATTATAAGATATTCTGCTAGCATTTATAATCTTATTTTTCACTTGTTGCAGCTGGAACCCCAAAAATAAGAGGATATTTAACAACAGAAAAGGCACACAAACAATTGTTTTCTAGTTCAGAAATTTTACACCACTAAAAAGATCACCAAGTGCTCCAGCATGGTGTAAGCAATCAAATGATGACAACATTCAGCCAGCAGATGTTATACAGTCAACAGATGATAAACAAGAAAACAGAAACATCGAGGAAAATCTAGTGTGGTTGCAACATCTGTTGACACAGATTGATGCATCTTGATAACAAGATCCATCATATTGGTCCTTAATTAAAAAAACTCAAATAACTAGTAGGTGAATGCATGGTCTTCCTTTTACCCATGAATCACACAGCGTACCAATTTGAGCTATAAATGGATGGGATCAAAACAATTCAAATATGATCCAATACCTAAACATTGCTGACCAAATTCAACAATAGATTGATTAGCTAAAAGTGACAATGTCCTAATAAGATAAAACCCATTAATTTCCCATTATAATTAATTCGCACCTAGATTTCCATCATTGCATCAAGTTCCAACTCCCAACAATGTCTAATTGTAGGTATATTATTTAAAAATTGTTTAAGATAGAATGCATAGTTGCCTAATGACATATAAGCATAAATAAATTGGATTGAGGTTGACCCACATTCAATGCTTTTATTGGTCGCATTATCAAATCACAATATTGATATAAATTCTGATTAAGTTAATCGGATTTCAAATAACATAATTTATTCATAGGTTGGGTACAAATCCGTTGAGGTCCAATTGTGGAGTCTTGCACCTTTATCTAACCAATCTCTGGTTGTCATAAGTTGTGATTGTACCAGGCCAACATCATCAATCTTTCTGGTTGTCATAAGTTATAAATTCTGGTTGTCATAGTTGGCAAGCACCAGTATGGTGATCCTTATTAATGGCAGGGTTTCTTTCTTCTTCTATCTTAATAACATCATCAATCTTGTTCTTTTTTGGGGCATCCCTCTAGGAATCCTTTGTGCCTTCAGCTCAACTACAGTCGGATGCACCGGATAAACTTCCTTCGCGACCCTTAACCCGTAAGTAAATGACACCTTAAGAATTTCCAGCGACTCCTCTTCATTATCATTACAAGTTGGATATGAAATGATCGACGACAAAAGTATTCCAAAACAAAATTACTTTCTTGATATCGGCATGGCTTTCCATAATACTCCAATAGGAACAACTTATTAGCGAACTTTCTGGGCATGTCTACCATAAGCTTGGCATCTGTTTCTGTTCCTCCTTGCAGTCAAAACAATAACCACTCTACCAATTAAGTTAATAGAAGATGAAGATAATTTCTTATCGTGAAATTTCCATGGTAAAATTTAGCAACTTCGTCCCTCGGAACTCATCATTAAAACCCATAAATTTATCTCGCATTCTACTTCCAAATCACCATGATCCATGTAAACGGTGTCTAATCACAAAGGACTACCTCTCCAACCAATGCCCACCCGCCGAACCGACTCAAGAATCAATAAAAATAAGAAAATAGACCTCTCTTCCCTTCATCCCTCCTGATGAAACAATACCCACTGGATCAAAACCCTCCTCGGAGAAATCAATGGAAAAATTTCCTAATGCAATATGTTTCACATTCTAAAAATTTTGCACTCATCGATCGAAATCAACTGAAAGAACACGTAGGTAAAGACGAGGAAGGAAAGAACGCGCGACCTGGACGGCGCTGTGGCAGATGCCGTCCTTGAAGAAGCGGTTGATGTGAACGATGGCGCCGTAGGCCTTCTCCGACCGCTGTTGGTCACATGGTACACATGCGCCGCCACTTCCTCTTCCGCCTCCCTCTCTCTCTCTCTCTTAAGCCGTCGCCATGGCTTCCGTTTTCTGTTCACCGTTCCGTTGCGTCCGTTCACGGAGTTTAAAGACGCATCCCCCAAAATCAATACCACATAAGTTCACTCATTCTACGCGTCTTTCATAAAATCCTAACCTGTGGGGCCCAACGTAACCCCTCCAAACCTTTCATGTCTCGCAGAAAGTTACTGAACACCGTATCGGGTCCACAATCCGTTTCCCGTCGTCAGTCGTCGTGGATGAAATGACGATACTGCCCTTCATATCGCTTTCTCATGGTCTTGTCACGTCTATTGCATGTGATTAGTTCCTAATCTAATCGCTCTCGGAAAATTAGGTCGATTTCGGATCGGAACTCCCACGGAGAGAGCTCTTCCCTCAGCAATGATCACTCCATGCGATTTCAAGAATCTGATTCCCTTTTTTGCTTAATTCCGGCAGGTATAGCACTAATCTTCGTTTTATTTGGAATGTCTTCAGTTCTTTTGGGGTGTCCAAATAGCATTAGAGCTGATTTTGCGGGGTTCAATCAGGGGTCTGGATCCTGTGAGGAAAGGAGTTCATTTCAAGTATGATTGATCTAGTGTCGTTATGGTACTTCGGACAGGATTAGGGTTCTTTTGGACTCCTTTTTCTCCTGAATTCGAAGAGATTGGCGGTGATTCTGGTAGTTGTATGTAAAAAAAAGGGTAATATCTGCTGTCTGAGATCTGCAGTAGTTGGAGGTTTTGGGAAGTTTGGCGATGGGAATATGGGAGTATTTGACTGGATCTTTAGTTTTGTATACCTGAATTATTACATAAAAAGGATGGCAGCATTTTTTCCTCCTTTTGGTTAATTATTATAAAAAATATGTATTCTATACCAGTGCAGCCTGCATTTTCTGACAGAGGAATTCATTAAAGACATATGATGTAGCTGTAGTTAGCATTAACGGTTAGCTAGTTAGGACTTGAGATCCTGAATTATGAGATGGAAATACCTTACCATCTTTAGGAATTACAGGTCCTGTTATAAACATTTGTTGCATCATTATGTTTGCTGCATCTTCTTTTTTTTTAGAGAAGATACTTAGATTTTATATGATGAATCTGAAGTATGTAGGTCTCATATCTACGATGCTGAATTTGTTTTAAGAACTTAATTGAGTTGGCTAATTTGTGGGGACCTTACTGTATACTTAGCTGGTATGATTCTTGCACTTGCATAGTATTTCTTTGCTTCAAGAGTGACAATTGATATCTGAATTCTTATTACTTCGTTCTCATTAAACTGTACTCACTATATGAAGTGGGGGCCTTACTGTTTACTTAGTTGGTAAGATACTTGCTCCTACTTGTTATTGTTTTTTTTAAAGAGTAATGATTGATATCAGAATTTTCTAAGTTATTTCTTCATTCTCATTAAACTGCACTTGCTATATGATGTGGTATGTTTGGTTAACAAAATGTCTTGCTCTTGTACCCTTTGGGGTTGGAGCTATGAAACACAGCAATTTCAAAATGCATGTTGTGTCCATGTCAGATGTTGATACCTACCGGACACTTCATGATATCTATCAAGTAATTGAAACATACAAGGACTCTCATTACCATCTGCATTCATTTTTCATGTTTGTCTATATGTCGGATTCTTCGATCATCCATATAAGGCTTCTAGACTTGTTGAGCATGATGATGCGCATATAAGTTGAACTTTTAATCAACTCCTTAATTTTTGTGTTAACACAACAGAGCCAGAGTTGTTGATATGCACATGAGTTTGACTTTTGCTCACAGTTACTATGAATATAGTAGTAACTCCGATTGGATTAAAGACCTGAAATTTGACATCAAATCATTGGAAAACATCTAGTGGATTATGTATAGAGATCAAGAAAAAAAGTAATTGGTGTAACATTGAGCAGAGGTGTAGAACCCGCTGTAGGATGCAAATACTCTAATAATAAAATGATTTGTTTCCTTATTGTATCTGATTGATTAAGAGCACTCTCACGATAGGATTTTGATGAGAGTTTTACGCCCATAATGTCACAGCAATTCTTTTACCATGTATAACTCCTGCTTATGTATATATAATTTTTTTCATGTGGAGCAAACAATTGGGTTGAGATACTGATGTACACATGGTTTGGCTTTTATGCAGATCTGTGTGATCGAGTATTTTGATCCTTACAATAGGACTTGTGGTTGGTGCTTTGCTATTTTGGTGTTATTAATATGGGGGAGCATCTCTGCTGCAAGAAGTCAGGGAAAAAAGCCATCAGAAATGCCTTAGAAATTAATCATTTCTCTATCCTGCTTTCTCCTGTTGTATCCTTTTGGGATTGCATTTTTCGCAAAATTAGATACTCCTTCAGACCTGAATGGGCGTAGGGTTAAAGGATTAACTGCTTAAGTAGTTTTCATTTTTCTTACAAGAAGAGAAGTTTATGAATTATTAGGTCTGGAGTTGGTTTCAGAATCAATTTCCTCTCATATTAGTCATTTGAAGATAAGCTGAATTCAGTATATTAGAGGTATAAGTAGTTATGGAGAAAATAAGATGTGGTCAGGTAAGCGCGGCCATGAAGAAAGGAAAAAAGAAGCAGGCCAAGGGTGAGCTGGATCGTCTGAAGCAGGCTGAGAAGAAAAAGAGGCGCTTAGAGAAAGCACTTGCAACTTCTGCTGCTCTACGATCTGAATTAGAGCAGAAGAAACAGAAGAAGATAGAAGAACAGAAAAGGCTGGATGAAGAAGGAGCCTCAATTGCTGAAGCAGTCGCTCTTCATGTCCTAGGAGGGGAAGATGCCGATGAATCCTGTCATTTCATGATAAACAATACCAGTAAGCATAACCATTGGGAGTATTCAAGTAATATTGATATTTCCATGGATTATCAAAGCTTCACAAATTATTCTATTGATGGATGGGGGTTGGGAACCAACGCATATAATCCTTCATGGAAGTGGAACAGTTGGGGTTTTGGATTGCCACTGCCTCCTCAATTATTTACGGAAGATGTTCAATCACCACATTTTCACAAGGCAAGTCAAGGACCAGATATTTCTGCAGAAATTTTGGCTGCACAGGCTGTTTCATCACTGCAAATTGCAGAAGATCCACATGCAGCTCAATTTGTTGGACAAGGAGCTGCAACCATCACTAATAAAATGCTGGGAGGCAGCAGTACCAGTGACAAAGTCAACATTTACAGGAAGATATAACATAATTTGAATGAGTTTGTGAATAGCTATAACAAAATTTCCTCTCTAGTGAGAATGTATTCAGTTTCCATTGACTGGTACGGTGTCTTGCAAAATGCTTGTGTTCTTACGATGTGTTTGGAGGTCCATTTTTGTGCACTCTGTACATTGTTGCTTTCTTGTGCAAAATGGAATTACCTCGCAGTTTGACTCCATCTATTTATTATTACTGTCAACTTACTAGAGTTCTTTTTCTTTGGACAGTGAATTGGTTTTTATGAATTCTGGAAATTTTGAAGTGAAATGTTTCTGATCTCACTTCAGCTTGGATCTCTAAGTTGGATTTGTAGTCACGAAAAGATGGGTGCTCAAACATATTAATGATTTTTCTTGAACTATTTTCTCTATGCTATTGAATTAAGGTTTAGAGATTGTTGCTCGGCTACCTCTATGCTAATGGATCAATTATCTTAGAACAAATTGTGATCCTAAATTTGCTTCACAAGTGCATATTTAAGTGCTTATTGATAGATCAATTATCTTAGGACAAATCGTGATCCTAAATTTGCTTCACAAGTGTATATTTAAGTGCTTATTGATAGATTGAATCCTCTTGCACATGGATTTCATCAGCTTCCATAGGAGTTGATTGCAACTGAATCAGGATTCCCCTAAGGTTGAGAGAGATTGTCCAGTAACATATGCTTTTTGTAGGATACAGAGACATTGTCACTCTTCACAAAGAGTGATTCTGGTGCTCCAATAATCATCGTTACGTATATTTTTTGTTCTTTGTGAATTGCAAAGCCTCATTATTGGAATCAAAAACTCTGTTTGTAGGAGCCCCGTGCTTTGGGTCGTCCTTTTCTATCACTGACCTATGAATTTTTGTTGCATATCCTATATGGTGTGGTTGGGTGTGGCTGAGATGCAGCTCTTTTGAGGAACCTTCACTTGTCGAGGACATGGTTGAGCTCCGAGGCACTTCCAAGCTGAACTTAGGGGTCACTATCAAGCAGTTAGTGTAGCTTAACTTGCATCCAATACGTAAGGGAAAGAGTACAAGCAATGTTTGAGTTCAGAATGCTGTTGAGATCAATAATTGGAGCCCATCATGATACCTATGTTGTTTCCATGATTCAGAATTGTAAATGAATTACCTTACCAATAAATAAAACAAAAAACGTATATCTTATACTTACATAATCTTAATTCATGCTTTATAGATCTGTGAAATCCATCTATTGATAGCCAAGTAAATGAAATTGACATGAAAGAGATGCGCAATGCGATCTATTTATGTGCACTCAACAGAGTCTTGACCCACAAGCGTGGCGGGTTCAGCTAATTCCTAGGAAGCGTGCCCGCATGCGGCGCGCATGGCCGACATCATACACCAATCGATCCGCCCGCGGCTTCACCCGCTTCAGCCTCCGTGAAGGATTCCGTCGGGCCCCACTTCGTTCCTCCAATTAGGTGACGGGTAGGCACTAAGAAAGACAATATTCTGTTATCCGCCGTAATCTCCACCATGTAGAGTGGAGCCGAGGGAGGCTTCGTCTTTGGAGGTCATGCTTTGCTTCCCTTGAACCCTTTGGTTGACTCCATGGAGGCGCACAACCAATAAGAACACATCGTAGACAGCACTACAGAACACTGTAAGGAAGTCTATATAAAGTGGAGACACGGCTGTCTTGTAGTGCACCCAAGGAACAATATCTGCACGGAGTGACTTGCAGACCGGAAGTTTGGTGGTTGAAGCTTGAAGTGCGTGTTAGAAAGGGGAAGAGGAGAAGGACGAGGAGCTCTCCAGCTCGTTGAGTTTCCTCATCATAAAGATGTTGAAATCATCCAGTGGTGGGTTTTGGGAGGAGCTCTTCATTGTCTCCGGCAACTTCGGAGCACAAGTCATGTATGGAGTGTATATGGTGTTCTTGACTGGCGTCTTCGCGGCCGGCGTCAACCCGTTGTTCCTCGTCGTCTTCGGAAACTTGGTCACCGCCGTCGTCGTCCTCCCCTTCGCCGTAGTTCTCGAGAAGTACGCTTGCAGTCTCAATCCTTTCATGCTTGACGCCAAACTCACACAGAGTGGTCTCCTGTATTGATCAGCTGCTGCATGCTTGCAGGAAGAAGTGGCCGCGCAAGTTGAGTGCTACTCTGTTATCCCATTTCTTTCTGCTCTCCTTAGGAGGGTAAGTGTTCTTCCCTATCTAGTTTAGTTTAGCATCATCGGGAATTAGCAAGAAGAAGAAATAGAAGTAAATATTAAGCTTAGTTTTGTATCTCAACTGTTCAAACTGTCCTTTACGATTTCTCACATCAGCTCTGCTCTTGCTTCTGCATTGGTGTCTGTTAGAGTCAAAACTACTGACATATGATGATTCTTCTGCAACTCATCAGGGTAACCATATTCCAAGCTCTGACATTGGTGGGAATCAAGAAAGCTTCTCCAGATATTGCCTCTGCAATGCCTAACCTGGCTCCTGGCCTCATCTTCATCATTGCAGCCTGCCTCAGGTACCTAATCCTCTGTAAAGTTTTCAGTGCCTTTTTTTCTCATGCACGATTCTGAAGGCAATGCATGAATTCTTACAGTGGATTGGGTGGCCTTGCAGGTTTGAGAAGTTCGACGCATGTTGCTGGTACAGCAGAGCCAAGATCATGGGAACCTTGGTGTGCTTGACTGGGGCTATGGCCATGTGCTTCTTGCAAACCCCATCTGAATCACCTAGTTTAACATCTAATCTATCAGCTCTCTTGTCCAAGCCCTTTACATTGGACAAGGCCATCTACAGTGACTGGATGCTAGGCTGCTTCTATCTCTTAACAGGGGTTGTGTTCTTATCTTGCACCACTGTTTTGCAGGTAAGTAGCTTCATCATCTTACTTTTGTTACATCATACAGATCGATAGACCTGTTACCTTTCAGTTGAGTAGAACAAAATTGTATGTTCCTTGCAGGCTGCAACTATGGTTGAATTCCAAGCACCTTTATCTCTGGTTGTAGTGACCTCTGTGATGGGCTCCCTTCTCACTGCACTGTGGCAAATCATAAGTGAAGGCAACATCATTGTTGGTCCTTCCACCCTAAGCATTGCAAGAATTGTGGGAGTTGTCCTGCTGGTATTGTGTTATTCTCTGTGAGACACTCTTTAACATTCTTTTTGAGAGCTGTAATTGAGGATTCTTGTTCTTATGACACGCAGGGTGGAGTTCTGGTGGGTGTATGTGTTGCATTCCAGACATGGTGTATCAGCAAGAAGGGTCCAGTTCTGGTTGCCATCTTTAGCCCCATTCAAACAGTTAGCACTGTTGTTCTTTCAGCTGTACTCTTGAGACAGATGATTACTGCTGGAAGGTATGAGCGATTCTTGGTTGGATCCATCTAGCAATTCTGCAAGTGATCTTTCTTGCAATCCTGTTGGTGCCAAAGAAATAATTGACGGTAGAGTGTAATCCTTTTGCAGCCTGGCAGGAATAGTTCTCATGTTTGCAGGACTCTACGTCGTCTTATGGGCAAAGAACAATGAAGATTTCACTACGGTCGATGTCAAGGATGACCCGCAGCCGCATGTTGAAGATGTTGAGAAGCCACTACTGTCTTGAATGTGATCTGTTGTGGCCAATTCAATGCAAGTAGAAATAGTGAAGGATGTATACGAAATGGCTGAAAAGATGCATACTATAGCTGAGCCTGTAATAAAGTCAAAGATCTATCAAATTTCAAGGGAAAAGAGATTGGAATTTGGTGATGCCTCGATAAACGAGATAGATGAGCTTTGTGTTAGATGCAATCATTTCAACCAGTAATTGTTGTGCACAATCCTATAGCTGTAGAATCTGAGACACCGATTCCTTGATGCCTTCTGATGGAACTCATTATGTCGAACACCTTGTTTACAGACGTCTGATACAAGCTCGCAATCACATTAATCTACAGGATGAGTAAGAAAAGCACTACGTGCTGATGGCTAGAGGTAACCGGAATGCGGTGATGTACTGAAGACAGGCTTATCCTTGTCCACTACGGTGCTTCCTACACCTGCGCTACTGCTACTGCTGCTGCTGCTTTTTCTCCGGGGCTTCGCCTCGCCGAGCATGGTGAGCACGTCCCTCGTCGACGGCCGGTCCTTGGGAAGCTTCGCCGTGCACAGCACTGCGATCCGGAGCACTAAAACCATCTCCTCCTGCACATGCTTGCATTGGCCTCCGACGCTCGGGTCGAGCACTGCCTCGACTCCTCGGTCGCCCCTCACGTTGTCGCGAACCCACCCGACGATGTCTTGGCTCTCGCCGAACTCCGGCTCGATCGGCCTCTTCCCTGTGACGAGCTCCATGAGAACCACCCCGAAGCTGTAGATGTCACTCTTCTGATCCACCTTCGTGGTGTAGCCATACTCTGCCACGGAAAGAACAGCATTTAGATGACTGATATGTGTGATGTTTCGACGAGGTCGGAACAGAGTGAAGTAAGAGCAAGCATGCCTGGAGCGATGTAACCATAAGATCCGGCGACCACCGACACCGTCTCGTTCGTCCTCGCCATCATTTTGGCGAGGCCGAAGTCGGCGATCCTCGCCTCCAGGTTGGCGTCCAGTAAGATGTTGTTGGACTTGATGTCACGGTGAATGATGGGAGGGTGGCAATCATGGTGGAGGTACGCGAGGCCCTGTGCGACTCCGACTGCCACATTGTACCGCGACACCCAGTCAGGCAGCACCCGGCCGCCGGCCTGCGGCCCGTGCAGCGCCTCCCACAGGCTTCCGTGCGGCATGTACTCGTATAGGATCATGGTGTCGGTGTCGTTGCGCATGTAGCCAAGCAGACGCACGATGTTGCGGTGCCTCAGCTTCCCCAGTACGTTTACTTCTCTGGCAATGTCGGCCCTGAGGTTCGAGCTTCCGGGCTCGGGCGATCCCGTCCGCCAGAGCTTCTTGACTGCGACCGCCGCGTGCGGTCTCTGCAGTTCCGCCTTGTAGACGATCCCGGTGGCGCCCATGCCGATCACGTTGGCCTCCTTGACGCAGGCGAGTATGTCGCTGGTCGCGAAGCTGAGCCGCTGAAATGCGGTCAGCCTCCACGGCCATTCGCCGTTCTCTACGTCGAACCGTCCTCCGCAGCAGCTGCCGTTGACGTACCACTTCTTGTAGAGATGCTGAGCTCCCAAAAGAACTATACAGAAGGCGAGGACTGCAGAGATCCCCGTCATCCATCCCGCAACAATGTGCGTCAGATGAGCACTCTTTCGTCTCTCGGGCCACCCCACGTCGGCATCCGAGTCACATGGCGCTAGCACGCCACCGCAAAGGCCCGAATTGCCGGCGAGTTCGTCGGGATTGATGGTCCTCAGGATCCCATTACTCGGGACAGGTCCGGAGAGATTGTTGTAGGACAAATTCAAGGTTTCGAGAGCCGGCGAGCTTCCGAAGTTCTCCGGAATAGAGCCCGTCAGGAGATTGTTCGACAGATCAAGGATTGCGAGCGCCGGCATCATCGCGATTGCAACGGGGATCTGCCCGGTCATCCTGTTGCCATGTAAGTCCAAGCTGACGATCCTCTGGCACGAGGCGAGGCTCGCTGGGATGCCTCCGGTGAGGCGGTTGTTCGACAAGTCGAGCGCGGCCAGCGTCGGGCAATCCTGAAACTGGTCTGGGATTCCTCCGACGAGCAGGTTATCGGACGCCATGAAGCTCTGCAACGTGGGGATGGAGAAGATGTTGGAAGGGATAGATAATTGGAGGTGGTTGTGCGAGAGATCGACGAAGGAGAGCGACGTTGACATGGAGATGTCGCCTGGAATTTCGCCTTCGAGATCGTTGCCCGCTAACTCCAATCTCTGGAGCTTCGGCAGCTTCCCGAGCCCGCCCGGTATGGTGCCATTGAGCCTGTTGTTCTGCATTCTCACGCGGACCAACGAGAAGCACGTCGACAAGCCGACTGGGATCGGCCCGGAGAAGGCGTTGTTGAAGAGAATGAGCTTAGTGAGGTTGAGGCCATCGCATAGGCTGCTCGGGATCTCGCCCGACAGCGAATTCGAGGACGCGTCGAGCCACTGCAACGACGAGCTGCGTCCAAGATTTGCTGGCAGGGGACCTGTAAGCGAGTTGTTCCAGAGCTCGAGCACCTCCAGCCGCCGCAAGTCCCCAAAGCCGGGCGGCACCGGACCCTTGAGCCTGTTGCACATAAGGTTCAGGAGCCGTAGATTCTTCAGCTGGGCCAATTCCAGCGGTATCGGGCCGGAAATCCGGTTGTCCGAGACATCAAGCATCACCAAGGCCGACAGGTTTCCGAACTCCTTCGGGATCTCGCCTTCCAAGTCGTTCTTGTACAAGTACAGAGTGGTCAGCTGCTGCAGCTTCCCCAGTTCCGGCGGGATCGCGCCGTCGAGATTCCCGACGGCCAGGTCGAGGTACCGAAGATTGAAGAGGTTCCCGAACTCGGCCGGAATGCTCCCCTCGAGCTCGTTGTATCCAATTATGAGCTTCTCCAATGATGTAAGCTCACTGAGCTCCACCGGAATCTTTCCGGTGAGGTTGTTGCCGGAAAGTCCCAGGAACTTGAGCTTATGGAGGCTCCCGTAGGACGCTGGAATCGATCCCTGGAAGAAGCTCCCCCGGAGGTCTATGATCTCAAGAGACTTGGCATTGGATAGATCTTCCGGCAGCGGACCGACGAAGTTGTTGCCTGATGCATTTACGATCGTCAACGCCGGGGAGGAGCCCAGACCGGACGGGAATTGGCCGACGAAGGCGTTCGCGCTGACATCAAGTTCCCCGAGCAACGAGAGGCCGGAAAGCGATTTCGGGAACGAGGAGGAGAAGGCATTGCAGCAGAGGTTGAGGGTGGTGAGGTTGTGGAGGCGCTGGACGTCGTCAGCGATCAACCCGCTGAGGTTCATATGCGAGAGGTCAAGCTTCTCGACGGAGCCGAATGAGTTGCATCCGACGCCGGTCCAGTTGCAGTGCATGGAGTCTCGAGGATCCGCGGGGGATCTCCAGTCACGGAGAGCATCCAATGGATCAACCAGGCCCGACTTGATGGCAAGCAGGGCGGAGATCTCATCGTCTGCAGTAGCGCCAGCTGCACTGGAAATGACAGCGCAGGAGAGCAGCACGGAGAAGAAGAAGAAGGAAAACAAGAGAAGGCCAATTGGCTGCTGCATTTTGCCTTCTCTTTCTTTCTCTCTAACCGTGCGTCATTGCCTTCGTTCAAGGTCCGCTCCCACACTACAAACGGAGGAAGACAGGAGAGATGGAATCATGGAAGAAAAGAGTTTATAAGATGGTGGAGAGTAGATGGGGTTTTGTCGTTCGACGAAATGACACTATCACTCCTCTGTCTCCCTGTTTACTTTTTATTCCTTAGCTCGTGAGATCTCGGTTTCTGCAACAGCTGATGTCAAGCAGAGTAAAAAGGCTCCAAAGTTGGGACACTCGAACATGAAGAGGATGTATTTAAAGCCTTGGGGGTCTTAAGCTGGCGTAAAGTAGAGATTGTTCCCACACTTGGAGTAATCTTTGTTCCTTTATGCTTAGAACCTACTGCAATGGTGAATGAAGGCTGACACAAAAGTTGTTAACCTTGTCGAATAGGAATATGTATAGATAAAGAATACTCGATGCATTCATTCCAGGAACGATTGGCAGACAAGCAGCAAACCAGATGACGGATTCACTACTTGGTCTCAGCACCAAGAGAGTTTAGCAGCAAGCCACTAGTGTTTGCCAACACTTGTACTTGGTCAGTGGTAAGTTTGACAGAATCGATTATTTCATTTCATCTAATTTCAGATTTCAGAAATAAGAATAGAATCATCATCATCATCCGATTCTCATTTATTCGATTCGATATACGCTACTATGGCTCCACTTCGGCTCAGTAGATTGCATTAAGGGACAACAAACTAAGTGGATGGATTCCACGGGAACATATGCATGTTAATGACACCTCATCCTCGGGTTCTTTTCCAGATTAGAGGAAGAGAGGCATCGATGTGCAATAATAATAGGGGGAGGAGTCGACCAACAGCACTACCTCAAGCCACATGCACACATGGCCGGTGCCAGTATTCAAATGGGCGAGGCCATGTGAAGGGCTCTCCTCCTTTGCATCTTCCTGCCATCGGGAAAGACTGTGGAAATGCCATTATTGAGCATGATCCTCCCATCTCCGTGTTGGCCATGTGGATTTTGCCTGAAACACCGCATCCGTGTTGGCTTTTCCAGCCATTTACTCTCGGCTGTTATCAGCAATTTGGCGAGTGCTGCCAAGTTTAGACTTGACAGTACTGCTAATAATTGATTGAGTAATTGGGCATGGAGAAGAGAGAGAGAGAGAGAGAGAGAGAGAGAGAGGGAGAGAGTTTCCAGCTTTTGAGTACTGGAAATCTGAGCTTGCTGCACGACGAGAGTTCCAATGCCCATTCCGATAGCATGCAACAAATAAAGCTCTCTGGAGCTGTTATGATGTTTGTAATGAGTTGTAATTAAGCTTTCATCCACTAATTTTTGTAGGTATAAATAATTTTTTAAATGATAATCGATGAGAAATTAATTATCAAAGTTCAAGCTAAATTAATTATCATCTTAAACAATTTAGATATCAGATCATCGATCTATGACAAGTAGAGAGAAATAAAATAGATCTTACGGTAATAATGATAAGTCATAACGAGTCATGCACTTGGGATAAGTCGTATATTAATTTGTTGTTTATTATTAAAATCTTTTTAATCTTTATTGTTAGTGATTATAAGCCCAAATTATAAGGCCCAATAGAGTGTGGGATTGATTCATCTAGAATGTTTATTTGAGCCCATTTACTTATCACTTGGGCCGATTTAATGAGAGAAAATAATCTTTTAACCCTAGATTGATTGTCCTTCACTAATAGCTTTCTTTTTTATGCATCTAATCATGTTTAACAAATTTATATTTCTTGACTTCAATAATATCACTCCTTACATGCATTGTTCTTATCTACTGTTATTTTTTAAAAAATAATTAAATTATTAATTACAGGATGAAATCAAGAAATAACCTATTGTGCATATAATCATGATTGATCTTTCTTTTAGATCAAACTTCCAATTAACTTGTTTATCTTCTTACTTATCTTTATTAGCAATAAAAGAATTAGTAGATCTATATAATACATCTATTCCATCCAAAATAGGACTAAATTGATGATTTATATAAGGTTTGTAATTTTGATTTTTACCAATGTACCGACCATTAGTCGATATGGTGTACCAACGCATACCAACCATATGTTAAAAATAAAAAATAACTCCAAAAATATCTAAAAAATAAAAAAATTATAATAAGATTTTTAAGTTAAAAAAAATATAAATTTAGTATATTTTAGTAAAAAATAATCTAAATTAAGAAAGAATAGTGACACATCTTTTTTAAAATTTGATAAGTAACTTTGTAGTACGTTTTGGATCGTCCTTCCATTAATATTAAATTATCTATAAAGCAAGTACAATTATGGCATGTATTAGTATCGAGTATGGAGAATGTCAGAACTTCTACTTTCGTCACTGATATGTTGTTTTGTATTATAAGATTGATCATTGTACTACTACTCAAAGAAGTATGATCAATTATCATCATATTGTTATTGGTCATAAGATTTTTCATGATAGTTGTGAATACGATGAGTTTACTCAATGTCTACATCATGTAGGTTCTGTCGTATCTACTCAAAATCATTCATTATCTTTCCTTTCCCATTTTGTATATAAACCTAATCAATACCTTATCGAGTTATATGATTTGAATCTTGAGTGGCATGTATAAAATATTGCTCCTCTATTCATGCATCACCCTCAAATTTTGTTAACAAGACTATCGACTCTCCGACATTGTCACCATCATCATTTGAGACACTATTGTCCACATTAATACAATATCTCTGGATTCAGTAGGTTATTGAATGTGATTGAGAATATGTTTCGTCACCTAACTTGATTCTTTCTAATAGTGCAATTGATGCTACAATCTTTTTCTTTGTATGTTAGGCGAACAATTGTGATGGTTAGGTGTCTTTAATTCCTCGATATTATCCAATTCTATCATGTTCTAACTAAGAGGGATCTTCCTCTTAATCCTCATAAATTTAATTTAATCATAGCTTTGTTGAGTTTAGGAGAGTGAAAACATGAGAATGAAAGAGAGATATGAGAGTGAGTTTGAGAGAATTGAAGAAATTAAGAGAGTGATATTAGTTGAAAGAGGGAGGGAGGAAAATTTTTTAAAATCCTTTTCTATGGTTCAAATGGTTTATATGACCATTTGAAATAGGGTGATCTTAATTGTTGATCGATAATTATTGAAATTTGATCGGTACAAATTAATAATAATTGAATTTCAATCATTACCACCCGGTATAAACCCCTTATCGTTCGATACGGGATCAGATTATGATACTTTTTGATAGAGGACGATATATGTACTGATCCTTTATTGGATCAATACATATCACTCATATCAAGCGGTATAAGCAGATACGATAAAGAGTTTATGAACTTGTAAAGTTGGCTCCTATGATACATAAGAGTACATGTACATAAAAATATATATGATAAATAGTTTAATGGAAAATATATATGATAAATAGTTTAATGAGAGCATAAAAGTAGTATCTTACAATGTAAAGTAAGTTGGCAAAAATAACAGTGTTGTTGATTCAGTTGGCATCACAGATTAACAAACCTTCACAACCAAAGCATCAAGATAGCTGCTAAAGTCATTCACTAAAAATCATATCCATTTCGGATAGGGCTCAAACACGTGTATCATGAGTCATGATCATAATACTGGTGATAGTTGTATTTTGATATATTACATCAATTATAATACCTCGATTTAGTTTCATATTAGAAGTTAATAGAGATCTAAATTTACCTGAATTAATGGGTGAATTATAATTAATTTAAATTTAATTATTATAATCAATTATTTAAATTTAATAAATTTATGAATCAATTATCTCGTAGGATCAAATCAATTAGTTTCATAAATGATCTAACATTAAAAAGATCAACAGGATATGACATGATATAGAGCCATCAATAGTTGGAGTCTCATAGGCTCGAAAATTTATCAACAAAAGTCAACACCAATTCAACATCCTTGTCATTCTCCGGAGCCTGTATAACTAAAGTAGACCTAAAACTTCAAATTAAAGCCCACCTAGGAAACCTCATCATGTCTCAAGTGAAGCATCAGCTTTCTTTTTGCCAGTGTGTTTAAGCTAAGTGTTAGGTTGGCAGTGTGTTTCACCTCGAAAATTTGTCAGTGTGTTTATCATTCTACCTCCAAATAAGTTATAATCAAGTGATATGTAAATAGTATAAATTAGGGATAACAAAAAAAATTTTATTTTTAAAGAATACTTATTAGATTACATGATCATATTTAATTAAATAAGATATATTCTAAATTTGATTGAATTATCATTATGATTATTTACTAATAAAAAGAAAGTCTACGTAGGATATTTTAGAAAATTATTTGGATGGAAATGGCTCATAATTATTTACTCTAAACTCTCTGTTAAGGCATCAACATGTGTGATAAAGATAAGAAGAAAAGAGAAGTAAGGTCTAGTTTATCCAATAGATCTATATTGTTATTGCTTAGGTATCGGATTACAAAGTGTATTATTGGATCAAATAAAAATTTCTGAATAATATCGAAAAGTATGCATAATAGTAGTATGATTATTATTCTATGGTTATTATATTGCTTATAGTAGTATGATCTGATCTATGGTTATTATATTTTAGTTCCTAGAATTAAAGTAATTTTTCGCATAATGGTAGCATGATTATTATTTTGAAATCAAATATCTTAGATCATAAGAGTATAGAAGATTTGTTTGTTACCATTATTCACTTGCGAAAAGGTGTTATTTGATTTTGATCATACAATGCTTTAGTGATCCATTTGTGTTAACAATCTGCTTTCCTATATCGTTCATCTTGTCGCTTACTTACAAACGATGTAAGGTTCCTCGCTTTATGCAAGTAGAGTCGGGCATGACATGTTACCCATGTTTGGTCGACGGGCTATCGTGGGTAGCTTATTGATAGCGGCAATATTGTGGAGGATGGCAGCCTACTATGATTGTCGACCCTATCGAGAGTAGTGGTTGCACATGCGACGGTGCTACTGCCATCAGCTACTATTATGAGCAGTAGCAAAGGAACTCGTAGGTGGCAGTGTTGCGTGCAGCGATTGCTATTGAGGGAAGCAATGACGCTACATATGGTGCTTGCCAATGTAGGCAACGATTACTTTAGGTATCCTCGCTATTGTGAGAAATGACATTACGATGTGTGGTGTTTGCTCAGCATCGAAGAAAGGAATCATGATAAAAAGGGGAGGCCTTGCAAGTGGGCTGGGTTGGTAGGACTTGGCTACATATGGCATTGCATGTGAAATAGGAGGGTGATATTATTGAGGGGTTACTAGCTATAAGTGGAAATCACGATTTATGATTCAGTGTCGATGGGTTGCAAGGGACGATATAATCTAGGTGGTGCCATGTAGAGGTCTTGGTGCTACTTCCAATAAAAATGCATAGGCTAATGATTGGCTCGTCGCTATATTGGGTGGCTAACTAATTTTTAAAGAATACTTTCTAATCAAGCAAAAATAGATAAAGATATATTTTTTTTATAAAAAGTGATAGTTTTTGGTATGGCTAACTAATTTAGATACTCTGTGTAAATAACAAATGATTCTTTAGAAAATATGCTATGAAAATTTATATTTATCTGAATTTAAGAAATATTGATACTCTAATTAATTAAGATAAGTGATGATGATCAGAGTACCACCACATTGTTTTGATGGTCGAAGATGACATGAAGAGTTTTAGATCACTACATCAAAACTATATGAGTCAAAATGCTTATCAAAGGCCCGTTCTACACATTTTTTTTTATTAGATTATAGTAAGATTCGAGCATGAGACATTTATACTAAGCTTCGGATTTAGGCTTGTATCGGTCATCAAGGGAATGTTATACACATATCTTAAAGTATGAGTGGTAGAGAATATTGAAATGGACACATATTTCTATCTTATATATCTCTAAAATGGTGGACACATATTAAAAGGGGGTGTATAACATAGACAATGGTGGACACTACTTATCCTATGGATCTCTACTTATTACTCTTCTAGAATGATATACATAACATTAATCTAAGAATGAATGAATACTTATCTTTATCCTATGGATAGGGACATATTTTCTTTCTAGAATGGGGCATATACTTATCTTTATCCTATGGATAGGGACATATTTCCTTTTTAGAATGGGGCATATGCTACTCATCAAATGAACCTCCCCCCCCCCCCCCCCCCCCGCTTACAATTACCAAGAACCCTAAGTAAGAGGCCTAAGTGAGGAGAGAGTCCTTAAGAGTTAGAGACTCTTCCCTATCTTCTTTTCATTCCCTCCTTCCCATCAGATACCTTCATCTTCATTATAGTAGTATCATCACCATCATAGCAGTGATGCCACCACTAAAATGAGTAACCATATTAATCATCGATCATCATCGATGTAGATCCTATCAACAACCACTACCTTAAGCTACACCACCTCAATCGCATCATCTGCTTGGCTCTCATTTCAATACTAAGGCTAAGAGTATTCGATCGTTTTATTTGTATTAGGACTATTTACGAGAGAAATATTTTCTACCTTTGAAGCTCATGTAATGTATTAATTTAGATAATATGATTTTATTATATTTGGTATAAGAGTAGCTCTTGACAAATTTCATTTTTGATCATTCCATCTGTGGTGAGCCTTCTAACCCTACTTGATTACTTTTATATAATTATTTTATACTTATTTGTTTTGATTTATTAAATTATTACTTAAACTAATCGAAGTTAATCAAGTTATGGTTAGGAAAATGAGTTAGCATTATCATTGCTATCACTCGTCATTCGTAAACTTTTTAACTCTATCACCTCTCACCATACTCTTTATTTTTACTTATCACACACTACGCCACTTACCCTCTGTATCAGTTTGGTCTCAAGGTAAGCTGGGCCAATCATTTTTAGTTCTTATACAACTTATTTTACTTCTTTTGGTCATCATTTATATTTAGTAATCTTTAGTTTTTATTTTTAGTATTGATCTACTCATTTTTCACATCTAGATATCTCCAAATATGCCCAAATTTGTCTCACTTGAAGCTCTATGAGTCAAAAACTATCCCTAAAAATTTGAACAAAAAAATCGCTTGTAGCCTCTCCATATAGTTTAATATCCTAGCATTGTCCTAATTGCCCATATTGTGCACATTCTACCAATATGACTATCCATAATGGAACTATTTACTATCCTAATGAGCCCATCGACCTGGGGCAACCTATAATGAATTTAGATCAGATTACATAATTGTTAGCTCAAATTAATGCTAAATTTGAGACTATAGATGCTCGTCTAGTTTATTGTAAAAAACACTATCAAACATTCAAAGAGCGCTTAATCACTCTTGAAGCCGCTCGGTTGCCACTTAGGTAAAAAGATCATCCCAATGATGACCTAACCTTTAGTCTAACATAAAATTGATTACAATCCTAATGACCTAGGTAATATGCTACACCACCTCAAAAGGCATTTTTGCATGTATCCTATAATGGTAAAATAGTTTGAGAGAATAAATATAATACTTCAAGTTCCATATATATCTTACATATATGACTAAGTAGGATATCACTTTTTAATTCAATTACTACTATCACTAGAAGTATACCATACAAGTTAGCGATCTTAAAAGTAAAATATGCTAATTTACTAAATAAAATGATATGATTTTCTTATATACTATGGTTTTGACATATACAAAATTATAAACTCTAACAAAAAAAAAATACACACATAATATATCTAAAATTTTTATATATAGAAATATCCACAGGTTATCATCCTTATTTGCATTAGCATGGGTCACACATACTCACTTTTCTATCCAATCACTTAGATAGCGTACCAATAATCTTATCAACAAAATAAGATCTATAGTGAGTAATAACTTAATAAAGATAAGCTTTTATAACTTTATTTAGGTGGGTATGCATATAGAATATTTTAAAATTATATGTATAAGATATTTAATGATAAACATACTGACTTCATTAACAAATATAATTATATAACATAGCATATGCAAAATAAAAAAAAGTAAAATTCTACATCAAAATAACTCAAAATGCTATACATCGTGGATTATAGCACATTTATGAGCTTATATATATATATATATATATATATATATATATATATATATATATACTCTCACATCATATGTTATAACATATACATAGATTGCACATCATAACATATTCATACAATCTTATACTGTATGTCATAGAATATATATGCACTCTAATATTGTACATCGTCATAAATGCATCTATAAAATATATTTTTAGCGTAATTCATATATTTTTATGCTTATGTAATATATACATTAACATTAAACTTATGCCTAGCTCAACATATTCATATCCTACATGATATATTTTCCTAAATATATTATAAATATAATAATTTATATGACTATTATTTTATAATGAATTAAACTTACACTTACCAGATTTAACTCAAAAATAAAGATAATAGTGAAAAACTATATTCCGATTGGGTGTGTTAGGGAATAGTAAATCTATCAAATCGAGAGTATAGGATTAAGAAATGTTTTAAATAATAACCCTATCTTTTAAATTATTAATTTATAATAATTCATAGTAATAATTCATAGAAAAATTTTGATAATTTTTTTTTCTAAAATAGACTATACTAAACCTAAATTTTATCTAAATTTTACTACTAATTTTTTAATAATTCACTATATAATCAAATGAACTAATTAGTATCAATCAAACTACTCTATAATTCTAAAAGTAATCTTACTTCATAGAATTATCATGAAAATTTGTATAAAAAAAAAGATAAAATATAAAACTATATACATATTAAATTTTAGATTAAAATAGAATGTTCTATTAACACATATTATGTTCTATTGAAACAGGGTTAGGACTAACTAAATTTATATATCTCATATCTTTGTATATAAAGATGGTATTAACTCTATATACCAATCTAATATTAAAGTTATATTAAAGGCTTTAGAACCATATATTTAAAAATAAAATATTAATTTAAAGTATATATTACTCAAAAATAATTGAAAAATTAGTTTATAATTTATAAAACTAAAATCCTAAGTATAACAGGGGAGGAATTAGGCTTTAGAACCAAGAACCTTAGGTTTCAATAAAGAAAGGGTTAAAATATAAGAGAAAAATTAAAAATTAAAAAAATTATGTGTTGAAGAAGATAAGATTGAAGTAAATAGGAGCTAGTTTTGGAGAGTTGCTTAAGAGGCAACCAAGAGGTCATGGGTTCAACCCCATTAGACCTCCTCTCCAAGTTATTTTATTTTTTTCTTAAAGTTACCTAATTTGAGCCTAATTTAGTTCCATAAGAATGATATATTTTGATTTAAATTCATCTTTCAATCTCACTTATAGATTTCAATATTTTTAGTGTAATACTCTTCTTTAATTTTTATTTTTATTTAACTCTTTATTACTTTATTTATACCTAAGTAGCTTATTATTCTCCGCATGATATTTAAAACTTAAATTTTCTTAAACTCATTCAAATTTTAAGATTTGCTAAAGACTTATTATAATTCAAGGGCCATGTCTTTTTGTTATAAAATATACTATATATATATATATATTATTTGTACTTCTATTTACATGCAAGTTATAATTCAATATATATAAGACTTCGGCACTATGATAAGTAACCAAGTTTAAAACACTCACAAAATGCACATAAACCGAAGTACTAAGATGATGAGAATGATAATCTAGTTAGTGTATATGATAATGAGGGACCACCTGATGCTACCTTATGTACTATTATGATTATGCATTATTTTGGCTCAACTCAAAACTTCTAAAGATTAGCATCGCACTAGTATATTTCACACATATACTAAGTGTAATGATCATAATTGTAAGATTGTCATAGATTGGGGCAATAGTCTTAATATAGTATCCTAAACCACCATAGTCAAATTTAAACTTAAACGTAAATCATACTCGTAACCCAACAATATGATTTGGGTAGACAAAACTAGCACACTTATTATCTATAGATGTTTAGTTTCTATTAATTTAGCTACATATAAGGACCTAGTTTGATATGATATGCTTCCTATGGATGTTTCTTATTTGATAAGTCTTAGCTATACTACATGTATGTCATACATTATGGCAAAGTCAATACCTACTACTTTGAGCATAATGGGACGAAGATTAAGTTGGTCCTATTGCCCCCTAAGGAGATTATAACTAATACCTTTAAGAGGATAATTTCATTATTTATACTTATATCTAAGTCTTTGTACATTTTGAAGTTTGATCCTTTCTCCGCTTAGCTAAAAGACTCGGATATTGTTTTTGCCTTTAAAGAGACTCCTCTTGAATCTAAGACAAAATTGCTCCCTAATGTCATAAAAATTTTAAAGGTTTTTTTTTATATAACACCTAAAGAACTTTTTGATTAATTACCCCTACTACTAATAGAATCTCACTTAGCATATAGAGCTCAAGAGGCAAGTTGATGAACCATTTCACAGTTCATACAAGAAAGCCTTAATCCTTGTTCAGTATTTGTCATTCTCACCCTTATAAAGGAAGATAGCTAAGCCTATTAAGCATTACCATACTTATCAAATAGCTAAAACTAAAAAATATAACACGGGCCTATACACACTAGTACCTGTCCCACACTCACTTTGAAAAGAAATAGTTATGAGTTTTGTATTGGGTCTCCCTCACAATATTAAGAGATAGATTATATTTTTATTCTTATTGATTGATTTTTAAAGATGATATATTTTATCATTTTCTTTAAGACTTTTCATGTCTCTCGTATAGTCAAAATATTCCTTAAGAAAGTTGCTAGGTTGCATGATTTTTCCAATTTCATTATCGTATAAAAATGTACATTTTATCAGCTATTATTAAAGACTTCATAGAAATTTCTAGGGACTAAATTTAAGTTTCCTCGATATATCATCTCCAAATTGATGACTAAATTAAAGTGGTCAATAGGTCGTTGGGTGACTTGCTTCGATATTTGGTAGATGATCATATAACTAATCGAGATAAGATATTACCTATAACCGAGTTCTCATTTAATAGCACCATCAATTACTCAACTGATGTTAGTCTATTTCAAGTTATCATTAGCTATTAATCTAGAAAACTTATCGATCTTCGTCTCTTCTCACCCACTTTTCTCTCTCAGACACTGTTGAATTTTTTCCTAAAAATATTCATGAGTTGCATGATGAGACCGGATAAAAGATTACTTAGAGCGATGAATTATATAAGTAAAAAACAAATATGCATTGTAGGTCTCAATCTTTTTATGAGGAAAAGCAAATGATGATAAGATCTAACCTAAGAGATATCCCACTAGGGCCATAAAAAGTTATATGCTAGGAGCATGGATCCTTATAAAATATAATAAAGAGTTAGTGATGATGCTTATATCCTTGAGCTACCAGTTGACATGGGCATCATCAATGTCTATGCCAATACCTCTAATTCTATGCTAGTACCACTAGAGCCCACGTTAGAGATATAATCACACGCACTAATGACAACGAGATTATTCCTCTTCTTCTATGCTAGTACCACTAATTCCATAGTTCTCTCTACACTTGATTGTTTGAGAGCAAGTTGAGAATATCTTGGATGACCAACCTATTATCTCTCTCGTTGACCAAGAGTGTAAATATTTGGTATGATGATATGGACAATCTAACCTTGAGGACATATGAATTTTAGAAGAGGAGTTACAACTAATAGACCCTAACCTCCTGGAGTAGTATCTCAAATTTCATTCACCAATCGTAAATTTTTCTTTATCAGAAGAGAGTTGATAGAGATCAAAGTACCACCATACCATTACAATGGTTCAAGAGGACACGAAGAACTCAAAATTGACACACCAAAGTCATATATGCCTAAATGCCTATAGAGGGTCAATCATACATATTTTATTTTTTTATTAAATTATAATAGGATTTAGCCATTGGACGCATTTATATTAGGCTTTTGTCTTAGGCATGTATGAAGCCATCAAAAGGAGATGCCATATATATATATATATATATATATATATATATATATATATATATATATATATATACACACACACACACCTAGTAGAGGACCTTGGAGTGGAGACATGTCTTCATTCTATGAATTATTAACCCCCACTCTTATACATTTAGGGTTTATGACATTCATGCAAGAGTGACACTTGTTCTTATCTTATGATTCATACTTGTCGCTCTTTTAGAATGAAGTATGTGACACTCAACCAAAAGTGTATATTTATTTTCATTTTATGGGTCCCTATTCACTTCTCTTCTAGAATAAAGTATATATCACTCATCTAAGGAATATTCATTATTATAAAAGTATTATAAACTCCCTCTTCCCCTTTAATTGAGTGCTTCTAGCTATCAAAACTCTTATATGAAAGGCTTGAGTGAGAAGAGAGTCTTCAAGGATGAGAGGCCCTACTATATTTTTTTTTTATTCCCTCGTTTCCATCATCCATCTTCTTTATCTTTATCGTAGCAGCATCATTGCCATCATAGTAGTGACTGTAGGGAAATCTAGGGTCGACATCACATGCATAGCAGAATAACAGAAAACAAAAATCTCCAAATTTTTCATAAATTATATTTGTCGTCGAGCGAAGATTGATACGCAAAATTCATAAAACTGAAAACTACGTATATAAAAATTGTGTTACCTAGGGAGATCATATATCCCTGAAACCCTACAGATTTATAGGAGATGATGAAGGAAGTCAAGTACCCTCCTCTCCAGCAGTGATCCACACAGTAGGGCTGCAACGACGTTCTTCAAATCTCCAGACCTGCTGTTTGAGGAGGAGAATAGAAAATGACAACCAAGAGAAGCTCTAGCCTATGAACATTTGATTCCCTCTTATTTATAGAAACCCCCTATCAACTTAACCATAATGGATACTATCCTATTGGGCAATGGATCTTCATCCAACTATCCAAGCCTATCAGATTAGTGGATCTTTATCCAATAATCTCTTATTGACTCTTATTGGATCTCATCTATAGGATTGATCTAATGATTCAATGGCTTATTGGATATCCAATAAGATAAGGGCTCTAGCGGATATCTCATATCCGAACTTCTATTCGTCGTAATACCTACCATATTTGTGTGACGTTCTAGGCCCAATATCGAGCTGGCCATGAGTTATATCTATTAGAACTCCTTCTTGCTCAGTGAATTATTATCTCCATAATAATTCACTCGACACATCGACTATGGACGTACTAGGCCACTACGCCACAGTCCTCAAACGATATAGGAGAATCCAAACCATTGGACATGTCTGTCCTTAGTTACAATATATATATAGTTCCCCATCTATTTAATTTCCCAAAGACCGTATACCAGACATGATACTATCATACTCATTCAATTTCTACTCGAGTTTCTCTCTAATCAGATTCTCCCTAAGAACTCTTTCTCTCTCAATCTGAATTACCTTGGCCAGAGATTAATTTGAGCAAGAACACATAGGATATTGCTCTCATGACACCGAGAGTGGATAATACTCTATTGACACTCAATAGTCCTCATAAGATTAGCTGCTACTCCTGATGATCGATTGTGCTAGATCTAGAATTTTCAAGAATAGAGTAATCATATATGACATCCTTGTGTCCAAAGTCTAAGGACCAGATATATCATTGGGACTATAGAATCACTATTTAACAATGAGGCATCATCAAACATCCAACATTCCATGAGTGGATCAATCAGTGAACTCATTCTCCAATGAGCATTTGTAATATATCCCTAATGTCCCCACATGAGCAGCTATGAAACCAACTACCTTCATCATATATATAGGTATACAGTACATTAGTCTGTCCGGTTATCTCGATGTCTCTCTTGAGTAACTTATTACCGGAATTATTTAGGATCTGTGTTTAAAGGTAAATCAGTCTTATTATCATGATCTCATCACGATCTGATTCTCATTCCACAAATCAATGGATATCACAATATATATGTGCATATATACAAGTAATATAAAGTGATAAAATATCAAATAATATAATGAACAAAAAGAATATGTATCATATCACACGTGTCATCACTCATCTAATTGATTTGCATGACACCTGTGACTAGTAGTGACACCATACTAAAAGAAGCATTCATATCAGCCCTCGTTAACATCTATCACCTTAAGTATCATCGCCTGTATCGCACTATCTACTTAGTCACCAGTTTAACCTCCAAGTTTAAGAGTATTAGATTATTTTATTTATATCAGGACTATTTATGAAAGGATTATTCCTCCCACTCAAAATTTATGTTATCTATTAATTTAGAGAATAGAATTGATTGAACCTTTTATTGAATCTAGTTTAGAATTAGCTTTTGGCATACTTGCTTATCCTTCTACGTATGATGAGCATTCTAATCACTTGATTACCTTTACATAGTTATATTATTTTTACTTATTTAGATTTATTCAATCATTGCACAAATCATGATCGGAAAGATGAGTTAACATCTACATTGCTACCACCTATTCTTCTTTAGCTTTTTGACTCGATCATCTATCATCACTTTTTTTATTTTTATTTTTCTCATCATACATCACACCACTCACTTCATACACCCCATCCATCAATAGGAGTCATAAACAAAGTTGAAAAGCAAGATTTATGGAAGTAGTACATCGGCTATCAACATCTATACTATGGATTGTTCTAGTAAAACAAGAAAAAAGAACATTTATATTGATAATTGGTGTTGACGAAACAATTCAGCGATACATTGACATGTTGAAGTCAGGTGGACATCCAGTGGATCAAGAATTCTCAGAAACATCAATTTTAAATCTGATGGTTTGGTTGATAGCATGCTTGGAAAAGGCTTGATCAACCGATAGGAGATTCAGATTAGAAATTGCTGAGATTGGAATCCCTTGTTTCATAAAGTAATAAGAGAGCTACAATTTGTAGCATTAATTACATGCTCAACAATATCATACAAGCTTTCTCTGCTTTGTAACATCTTGGTTTACTCCCAATCGGAAATGAACAAATACATAATAATGATTTAAGTTTTGGATGGTGACAAACTTTTATAATAATCACTATTATTTTACTATCTTCATACCTATGTTTAATGCCTCCATGATTGTTCTCAAAGAGAAAATTAACTATGAGGCGGCCGCAAGATCCATGATGATTGGCAATGATTAGTTCATGTGACTCATTCCACGTACACATCTAACTTTGGACTTTGTGACATGTAGTCAAACCAGTGAATAGTTTTTGAAGCAATTTAGCATCCCAAATCTCTTGCCTTTGATTGCTGAAACGCAAGATTAAATGGGATCAGGAACCTTGTATTCTCTGGCTAAGACGACAAGCACAATAGATACAACACTATATATATTCTATTAACGATGATTGCCTTGACCAATGCACTGATCACATGTTCATCCCTAGCTTGACCTACTATTTTTCCATGTGATCAATCAATCTCACGTACTTCAACACGGTCCATAGAACTCTAGATAGTCCATGCATGAGGAATAGGTCCTTTAGATAGTTCTTGATTGATCGTGTTGTAGGGTTATTAAGAACTATTTTGGCTTAAAAAAGGTAGATGATGGGTGCATCTTTCATTTGTCGCTTGAGATCCAAATGTGCTTTAGATTTAAATTCGATCATATCAAAGATCGATTGGTGTTGGAAGGTAAATTTGTCCCTCGATAATGAAAACACAGTAAAACAGTAGTCATTAATGATGATTAGTTGATTAAACTCCACCATGTGAGCCGAAGTTTTTGCTAAACTGATAATATTAGAGTACTAAACCCGACAAAGTTGTCCAAATAACTAATCTACTAGGCTCTTCATCGTGGCACGATTGTTTAGGAACCGTAGATTGATCGTTGGATCCATCGATTATTATTTATCTTGGAGCACTGTGTTAGGATCCCTACCTATAATCTAAGCACCAAATTAGTAGGTTGTCCTGTTCATGGCTCATTTGTCTTATTTGGAAAGGATTAGTACCAAATGATGATTCTCTCAAGAACAGTTGCAGCTGATTAACTTCAATTCGTTGTTGTCCTTTCCATTGATTAAAAGATGAACTTGTTCCATGTTATGAAGTGTTGACAATGCAAAGTCATATAGTAACCTGCATTAGGAGGCTTCTATTTAGTTATTACTAGCTGATAGTTAGCAATTGGATGAAGCCTATGAAGACCTATTTGTCATTTAAAATCATCATTTCTTACCCCCTGAAAAAGTACTAAACAATGATTCAGCAAATGAATGTCTTACCAAACAAACAAGAGATTTCTTGTGATGATAGAACTATAAGATTTAGAGTCTTAAATCCAAAGAAGATTGTGTTTGTTGATTGTTAATTAGTTCACAAAGCTTTGCGTATGTGTGAAAAATGCAAGAAATCAAATTGACACTTAATGCATGCACCTTGGAAGTGGCTTGATAACCACAAACAAGGAGGAAGAGGCCATGGATCACAATCTTCAAGTTCTACAAGATAACATTTCCATCCCACGGCACCAGCTTCTAAGAAAGACAAGATTATTTCTTAAAACAAAGGTCAAGAATTAATGTTAAGAGGTTCAAATCACATAGTTTAATATTTTATATACCATGTGATGATGTACCTAGCTAGGAAGAAGGCTTTATGACTAAGAACATTACTCAATCTCAACCATCCCATGCTCCAAGAACATCAAAGAATCTCCTTCTCATGATAATATTAAGAACTTATGTAGAGCACAAAGAATAAGATATGACCATGCCACATGCTATCTTAGCATGCCTTTTCACTGACACTCAACTGTTTTCCAACTGATCATATTAACTGAACCTGCTCATTGGGAGTTGGCCAAATGTTGGAGTTGTAACCATAAGGAATAAGCTCTAGTTTTCTTCATTCATATTGGTTTCCCTTGATGACTCCAGAAGGAGAAGGGGAGGAACAGTAATCTATGAGTTCTCTTTGGGTTTTAAGCAAATGATTATTTCTGATCACATTATGATGATCATTGGACTGGTCACTTGATACTGATTCGACTCAAATCATAAGACAAACAAGCTGAATTTTGTGTGGTTTAGAGATGAAAGTATTCTGGTGAAATAAGCTCATGCATGAAGAAGCTACCGAGCATCAAATCTTCTTCGGTTGTTTCTTTATTCTGATACAAAGTCGAAAAATCAAAAGAAAAAAGCTTATTTATGATGCTGTTTTTGACTAAAAATTATCAAGGTGATTGAGCTTGTAGCCTGACATGGAAAAATTCTTATAGTACATGTGGTACAAAGCTATCGGTTTATTAGGGTGCCAACCCCTTTTTTCCTGTGGCTGAACCAACTTGGCCAGTTAAATTTGATCCACTGTGTTGATCACAACTCTCTCTCTCTCTCTCTCTCTCTCTCTCTGTATGTGTGTGTGTGTGTGTTAAAAATCAACCTTAAGATCTATTGGTGAGTTAGCCTTGTTATGATCCAACACCAATCCAACCTAATCAATATGTTCTATTCAGAATCTTAAATTCCATAGCCTGCTTCGAATGTTGAGTTTGCATCTATGCTTATCCATCTTTTGCTGAGAATATAAAATTAGTGGCTGGCATAATCTTCTAATAATTGTGACTGACTACTTGTGATCAAAGCCATTCCTTTTGACATTCAGTCAATTCTAGAGCCGAGTGTCTGTCGATGCCATTACCGGCGCGCAATTAGTTAAATCAAATCGACTTAAAAAAATCACATGATTAAACCATACAAAAATCAACCAGTGAAACACAACTTACAGCTTTGTGCTAGAAATTGAATCCTACGCTACACTTTTCTTTTCCTTTTTCTTCACTAGGTAGGTTACACTTTGATCGCTGCCTTGTATATAGTAATGTGCAGTAATCATTGTAGATGAAAAGTTTGAGCTGACTAAATGTCTACAGCCCATGCATGATATAATCATTGCAGTGAGCTTTAACTAAGTGAAAGAAACTTATCATGAAAATTGAAAGGCTTGAAAACTATATCTTTAAGGTACATGAATAAGACCGGAATCCGCAGGACATGTGTAAACATGGAGTATATATGCCTTTCCTCTCCACCTTTGGATGTTCTTTTTCTCTAAAGGATCCATGCAATAGATTCGGGCGAGAAAACCTCGAAGCCATTGCAGGAAACCAGAGAGAAGTTCTCCATCACCTCTTTACAACTTTTGTCATGCGTGTGTAAGAAGACCCTATCCATAGGATTCTGCCTTATATATAATAATCTGCTGGTACCACCTCCTTTCTCTCGTGCCCACTGGCATTCATAAAGGCTTCCTATTAGATTAGTCCAAAGTTGAAATCTGCATGGCTTCTGTCTCTGAGAGCTTTTCTTTTTTACTTCAAAAAGCGCGATTACAGCGGCGTTACAGAAGGTGAGGATTTGATGTGTAGCAGCAGATGCATGCGTGGGTGTAATAAAGAGATGGAGAGAGAGAGAGAGACATGGTGATGACAGTTCATGCACATCCCTATCTGACCAAGCTAGCTTTGATGAGGATACTGATGGCATGCAGTCTTCTATCACCTTTGGATGTTGCCCTTGGAGTGATCCAGTTCCAAGCTTTGGTTTAACAAGTGGCCAAGAGCAAAGTTGGCAGCATGCATTCCCATGCCCTAAGAATATAAGGACTCGGGAAAAGCCAAATGCCCTACCCTACACTTTATTTTTTCTTCTTCATTGACATGAAAAGAATAGAGTACCCTTAAAAGAAAAGCCAAGGGCTACCTCCATGCACATGCCTCCCCACCATTAGCTTCACTCTCGGATTATAGAGACTTGGGGGGTTCACCATCACTCCAAGTTCCTATTCAAATCCTAACATCCGGGATCATCATTCTCGCAGCAATAAATGAACCTTGAAGGACCCTCCATAAAGCCTTTATACGAGAAACAAAGACATGATCTAATGCACGAGATGCCTATCATTACAGGGTAGGAATATTATTTCCGTGACTTGAGCACTGATCTACGACAACTCTTTTAATCATTTCTGAGATCACCGCTTCAGCCTCCACACGCGGAACACTTTATTAATGATAGGGAATATAAGAATTAGGGATTATAGGTCAACAGCCTACTACATATATAAAGACGATTAAAAGAAAGTTAATATTTTCTTAGTACAAATCATAAGTATCTTAAAAAGCAGGTCATCAAACTATCTATCCAATGCTTCCTCACATCATATCATCTTAGAAAGATTAAAGATTTTAGTCGATTTCGAGCTTATTAATATCGAATTTGATTGTCTGCCTCGTCAGTGACGTCGTATACTAACTGAGCATCTTCTCGAGTGTGACTGTGTCCGGCTTATAATCAAACGAGCACCGATCGAAATCACAATCGGATGTGCACGTGTCATTTTCCTCGGTCGAGATCGAATCTGTTGGGTGGGAGGGTAGGGTTTCGCTACAAGATTCTCTAGTCCGTTCTTTGTTTGCTTTGGTGGGACGTTAGTGCAGCTGGGTGGGTTTGGAAAGTTTCACGGGCAAGAGATGGCACGAGCAGTGCGTCATGGGCCGTGGGGAGGAGCCAACTGTAAAGGCCAGGCTGCCTCAAAATCCGTGCGCCCCGTGGGGCCCTCCCCCCCCCCCCCCCCCCCCCTTCCTTTTCCTTCGTGTGGTCCGCAGCCGTCTGACGTGGTGGCGATCGCACCACGTAGGAAAGACGCGATACACGGGACAGCATAGATACTCGACGTCGGCCCCACGCCATGCGAAGATTCCCGTCGGAGTCGTCCCCATCCGCTACTTTTTGAGTCGTCTGCCAAGTGGGACCCTCCTCCCGTGGCCTGCTCTCATTGGGATCTCCACAAAAAAAACCCCCCCACATTTTCTTCCGTTACCGTGGGCCCCAAGACGTCCCCACCTCCAAGAATTGGAATCCCGAATCTTTTTTTGGATTTAATATTTCAATCATCATGAGAACCCCAAAAAAAGGGGCTCTACTGCTTAAAAGATTTATAGATTCCTAACAGTGAGACGCGTTCTATTGATGTCATTTTTGTGATGAGTTGGATGGCATGATTCGTCTTGCCGCAGCAAGTACTCGAATCAAAACTCCTTTTCGCTTATCCTTCTCCCCTTGTCATGTATCTCCTCTTCTCCCTTTCGGTCTTCCTTCCCATATCTCCTAATCATTTTACGGCCTCATGCATCACTCTCAACCTTTTCTCTCGCCTTGGAATGTTCCCTCTCCTCCCACATGGCTTCGGCAACATGGTGTGTTAGTTCAATGCCCAATTAGAATGTTTTCAGGTCCAATTAGATATGTGGAATGGAGAGAAGTTGCAGAATATTTGGATTGGCAAGCTTTCAAGTTACCATGATCAGGAAAATGTAGTGCATAAGCAATGGCCACTGGTACAGTAGATTGATTACCGTCTTGGTGAAGGTAACAGGTGTGTGTGATAGTCCACGATAAACTGCTTAGGCTGCTGTTGATTGTGCAAGCAATGGCTAATATGCTGCCAAAGAGTCCATCAAGAGGAAGATCTATTTGCCGATTTCGAAACAGCAAGCTGCTTGTGAGAGAAATCATTACATGTAATTTAGAAGACAAAAGTGTTTGACGAAATGGCACGGAAGAAGAACGTTTTTAGTTCTTGTCCCGTAGCAGGAAGGACTGTTCTCCTTGTCAGCTGCAGGCTTCTGTTAGATGCATGAGAAGATTAAGAGACGCTACGTAAGCACTGTCCTCTGGCGTGGAGATCATGTGAAGCCCTCCTTGTGCTGGATTTCAAAGTGGATACTGCATTGAATGCTCAAGGATGCATCGATTCTATAAATCGCTGAAGAGTTTGATCAACACAAAACTTGGAGAAGTACGAAAAAGAACATGTAAGTTGGACAATGGCAACCAGCTCAAAATCCCTGATCGATCAGAGAAAGGCAGCAAATGCTTCAGAACACAATATTCTTTCTGGCCATCTGAAAGTGATGGATAAAACATCAAGTTGATGGAGAAAAGAATCAGTGTCAGATGCTGAACAGCTTTCTTTGCTTCAGCAAGCAATGCTAACTTATGTCAGGTCCTCAAAATATGCTGCGCGTTCGGTCATGCGTTTTACTCGTCCAAAAGTGTATGAGTATGCATTTTGGTGCTCGGAGAGGTTGGCCCGTAAATTCTCAGTACTGTTTCTGAGTCCTGCAATAGAAATATATACAACTTCGATGTTTCTTTTCCTTCTTCTTTCAGAAAACATATCGAGATTAAAACCATGTCTTGGAGATGTTAAACAAATGGCGTAGACGGCGAAGGTTATGATTTGGAAGGACCTCAAAACACTCCTCACATGCAGCTCTCATGGCAAGCTCAACTATTTATATATACTCCCCTCCGGTCCTCTCAACCTCCCCCACTTGACCATAACGAGCTTTATACTACACTCCCTCCCCTCTTCCATTTGCGAACTCTTCCTGCATCTCGTCTTCGTCCCTCACAACTCTCGACCATATTTCATCATACCAACTCCACTGGAACCCTTCACGTAACCCCACTGGTTCTACCGAAAGAGCTTCCCTCCTCGTCACTGGAATCGTCTCGCTGATTCTTTGATCATGGCTGGTTTAGCTGAGCATGAGAATCTCTTTAAGAGAAGGTGCAAGTGGGTGAATGGACCGCTCATCGTGGGAGCAGGTCCTTCGGGACTCGCTGTGGCGGCATGCCTAAAGGAGCATGGCGTCCCCTTCGTGATCCTCGAGAGGTCCAGCTGCATTGCCTCCCTCTGGCAAAACCGCACCTACGACCGATTAAAGCTCCACCTCCCGAAGCAATTCTGCCAGCTTCCCAAGCTCCCTTTCCCTGATGACTTCCCCGAGTATCCCTCCAAGAACCAGTTCATAGACTACTTGGAGTCCTACGCCCGGCACTTCCAGCTCAACCCACAGTTCGATGAGACCGTGCTCTCTGCGAAGTACGATAGCACCTGCGGGATGTGGCGGGTGAGGACCGCCATGGGACGCCTCCAGGCCGTGGGCAGGAAAGCCGAGGCGGAATACATTTGCCAGTGGCTAGTCGTGGCTACAGGCGAGAATGCAGATTGCGTGATCCCGGAGATGGAAGGACTCGAGAAGTTCGCCGGGCGGGTGATACATTCAAGCGACTACAGATCCGGTGAGGCGTACCGGGGAAAGCAGGTGCTTGTTGTCGGCTGCGGAAACTCCGGCATGGAAGTCGCCTTTGATCTCTGTCATCATAACGCCTTCCCCACCATGGTGGTGCGTGACTCGGTGAGGACAACGTTACAAGAACTACGACTGTATTCCCTCGTCATTGGCTTCACTTACATGGACTCTGTTTACTGATTCAAGTGATTTGTGCAACAGGTCCATGTGCTACCACGGGAGACGTTAGGGAGATCGACGTTTGAGCTCGCTGTCTCCTTGATGAAATGGCTTCCATTGAAGATGGTCGACAGGGTCCTGTTGGCCCTGTCATGGATGACACTTGGGAACATCGAGAAGCTCGGCATAAAACGACCTTCTCAGGGTCCTCTGGAGCTGAAGAACACGCAGGGCAAGACACCCGTGTTGGACATCGGTGCCCTGAGCAAAATCAAGAGCGGTGAGATAAAGGTTGTTCCTGGAGTCAAGAGGTTTTTGCATGGCAAGGCAGAGCTGGTGGATCACACGATCATCGACGTCGATTCGGTCATCCTGGCCACCGGTTATCGCAGCAACGTTCATTCATGGCTGCAGGTTAATCAAACTTCCTTTTTCTTCCTTCCATGCGGTGTAATCCTTGTCAGAGGAGATCAAAGTGGTTCACATTTTTGTTCTTCTCCCAATTCTTTTGTTACTATTAGCTTGAAGAGAACATGTAATTCTATGTGCTTCTGCATGGCATTCCACATGATCTAATGGTCATGCAAGTTTGCATAATATTGGGATCCTGAGAACACAAATTAAATAGGAGTGGGCATATGAACAAGAGGTGGCAGTTAATGTCATTTGCTTTGCTCTAATCGCTGAAAGCTTACACCTTGAGGTTTTGATTTTGTGCAGGGAACTGACTTCTTCAACAAAGATGGTTTCCCAAGGCATCCATTCCCAAATGGATGGAAAGGGAGCTCAGGGCTTTATGCTGTTGGATTCACGAGGAGGGGGTTGTCTGGTGCATCCCTGGATGCTGTGAAGATAGCAGAGGACATTGGCAGGGTGTGGAAAGAGGAAACCAGGCAGGCCAAGCACATAATTGCCTGCCACAGAAGATGCACCTCACAGAACTGATGAAGAGCTTTACAGCTTCTGCTAATCTACTTTCCTCACAATGATTGCAGTGTACAACTGAATTAAGAAAGCAAAGGGAGACGGCCATCTCTCTCCCACAAGCCCAAGTTTTGTATCAGGAATGGGCTCTTTTGTGCATACACCATAGTTTATGATGAGGCTTCTTTTTCACTTTTGGAGTTTCTTCCCAACAAGTCAATGCCTTTTTAGCTGGAGGAGGCAGTGCTCTTTTCAGCTGTTCCACCTTCCTAACACAAACATCATGGTCAACTGCACTTCCTCCTTTGTGTTCCCTTTGTTGTAGCAATCTATCCACCTTCGTCATTTCCCAACTAATAGAGTTAAACATCTGTGTTACTACCATTGCTTGAAAGATGAAGCCGAACCCTTGTTGTAAGTCCATTGTGATCAAATGCTCTCATGTGTGCATCTGAAGTCTATGATCCATCCCCAGGCATATGCTTCTACACTGCCCTGGTTGGATTTTGCTGCAAACCACTCCAGTCCCATGATCACAACATCATGATGTTTTGGTCAAAATATGGTAGAAAAAGAACAAGAAAAGGAATCAGAAAGGATGAACTTGTTGCTATGACAATTGCAGCCACTAGTATTGCATGACTTTTGGCATTTCTGGCCCATAGATGTAATGACCTCAGTCTTTCATTTGGAAGTAGCAGTTGACAGGTAGTTCTCATGGCTAATGAACCATCACAATGAAGGATGCATGTGATTAGTGACTGTATACTTCAGTTTTGTGAGCTTCATGGACATCCTACAAAGTACTCTTCCAAGTGGGCACTGAAACATACTGGTGATGCAGGCTATCTTGGATTCCCTCTCCGTGAGGTATGATAGAAGTGTAACATCTTTTTGCCTTTGGATCACTGTCTTCACCTGTTTCTTTCCTTCGTGGAGAATCCACGAATTGGCAGTGCCTGAAGCAGCCTTTTCTGCACTACCACATGCCACAGAAGGCCATGAACACATGGAGAGGCCACCACCACCACCACCTTTCCTCTCTTCGAGGCATCTGCTTGCACCCTTGCAGCCAACATGAACAAGAAGAATGCATGGACATCCCTTGAAGAAGATACCTTCTTCCACGAAAAAGATCCAGCAAAACAAAATTACCACCCGATTCAACAATGGGATATGTCGTTGATAATGTTCAAAATCCATCGAGGAGGATGCATCGCATTTCGATCGCAAGCATTTGATGCCCTCGTTCACGTCAAGCCGTAGACCTTCTTTAATAGCAAGAATCCCATAGCCTTCAGCATCATGTCCTTCAGTGAATCTGCCACCTGCGAGCGCATCAATCCAAAGTTGGGAACCTCTCTTCCATGCTGCATTTAGATACTTGTCGGATTTAGTTCTCGGTTCCACTTTATCAATTCCTATCGATGTGTGCTGTAGTTTACTTTAATCAATTCATGATTTTTCATAATAATCTTGAATAAATTTTTAGATTTTTGATCTTCCTGTTTAGTTTAGTTTCGTCAAAAACTCTATAATTATTTCCATCCATTTTTCTTCATCTTAAATCGAACCATTGTTCGTAATCCAGGATTTTATTTTCTCGTCGATATAATCGATATTTATCTTTTTTTTTTATCTTTTATCAATGAAGATCTTTTTATCTGTACAACTTAGATTATCTATTAGTATTTGTCTCAAAATTTGATTAATTTAAGACGGCTGGGTAGGTTTGTGATACCTATTATTGTATTTTAAATAATTTGAAGGTATATGTGAAGTCATTCTTATTGAAGTGGAACGTCAAATTAGCATTACATATTACAAATTAGTGTATGTGTTTATTTATCTCATTTAGCACACTGATATCATTCTAAATTAAGCTAGTAAAAAATGCTATCTGTCTAGCAATATAGCTATATAATGAAGTTAAATGTGTGTGTGTGTGTCAAAATGTTTTTCTTTTTATTTTTGCCTTGATTGCTTAATTTTGAAAGAGTACTAATGTCAATTAAAGCTTCACTATTCTTGTTCCAACTATAGTTAGAGAGTGACTCATAAGGTATGTTAATATATATATATATATATATATATATATATATATATATAACTCATAAGGTGTAAAAATTAAGTTTAAAATTAAATTTAAAGAATACATTAAAAAATCATATTTGTGTATTTTTTAATTTAATAGTTAAATTAAATTATATATATGACGTGGGAGACGTGTGGAATAAAGGAAAAATCCCTTTAAATTGAAGCCCTAAACCCCTTGGCATTTTGCCTCTCTCTTCTTTCCCCGCAGCCCGCTCTTTATTTCCTCTGTATCTTTCGAACCGAAACACTCGGAATTAGGGTTCTACAGTTGCATCCCGAAGAGAGGTGCGGGAGGAGATGGCGAACGATCAGGAGATGAGCGGGTGGACTGACCTCCTCCACTCCTCCACCAAGCTCCTGGAGCACGCCGGGCCCTCCGCCCACTTCCCCTCTCTCCAGGTCCTCCCCCATTCCGCCGTCTGCTCTTTTAATCAATTCGTCCGATGTCTTATTTCGTTTTTCTTTGGAATCCTTGTAGAGGAATCTCGACCAGTTGGAGTCTCTCTCCAAGAAGCTCAAGTCCAAAACGATCCGCGCCGAGGCCCCCTCCCAATCCATCTCCGCCACCAGGTTTCTCTCCTTGTCATCTTATGATCTTGTCCCGCGTCTCTGATCGCCATTCCGTTTCCTTCCTCGATTTTTTCGCGTCCAGGCTGCATGAGTATTGTCTCTTGGAGGTTTATGTGCTTGTTTTGTGTGATTGTCTGCGATACATTCTGTATTGAGCAGGCTGCTCGCTCGGGAAGGGATAAATGCAGAACGGCTCGCTCGAGACCTGAAGTCCTTTGAATTGAAGGTGGGTACCCAAGGTTGCCATTTGCACTTGTCGTTTGATTTCCATTCTTTCTTTCGAGCAGTTGACAAGGAAATGATCAATTGGAGGCACATCTTGCTCGTTACCTTTTTGTTTTAAAGACGTATACTAAATATAACCTTGGGGGCTGTATGAATGTTTGCATGCAAGTCCCGTTGTTGCATTGCCACACGAATCATATTTTCCTTGTGAAGTCATCTTGATGACAATAACCTTCATTCTGATGATCAATTGGGCCGAAAAGCAAGTGTTGCATATTGTACTTATGGCATCCAAGAGTTAGTATTCAAGAGGCATTATGCTTGATGAAAAAGCAAAAAAGCAACATGCTGATCAGGGACCGTTGATTGATGAATTTCTATCACCAATAGATGACTAGATCTGTGCCACCAAAAATTATTTTAATTCAGTGTGTTAGTTAATATGGGTACCTACAAGTGGATCTACAAGTGGATCTACAAGTGGATCATCACCTAAGCTAGCTCCACCTTAACATACTAACTCTATCTATTCTTTCATTGTTGTGATTGCTTCTCATGAGTTTCATATGTGGTGTGGCACTGTTCCTTGTATAACTGATGTTAAATAACTTGACATATAATTTAGGCAGCTTTATATGATGAAACCTTTTGTTACATTCTTTTACTTCTCTTTTTTATTCCTATAGACAACTTTTGAGGATGTTTTTCCTTCCGAAGCAACAACTGTGGAGGAGTATTTGCAGCAGGTATCATCTTCTTTTGTTTAAACTTCATCTGGTCCTTGTAACTTTTCTTTTTATCTGCTGTAATTTTATCTTTTCTTTTTATCTGCTATGACACTAACTTTTCTTTTTATCTGCTAAAATGTCATGCCTTTTCATGGATTTCATTCGACTTGACAACCTTACCTTTTTCATGGAAGAATAAATGTGCATACTAATCTGGTGAATTCATTTTTAATATGCATATTAAGGTTATAAAAATTGATAATTAATTGATATCACTATATTTTTTGAATGAAACTATGCAAACTAAGAACTAAAGTATACTTAAGATATGCAATTATAAATATTAGCAACTATCGCTGACAAAAAGATGGGCATATCTTTTCTAATGTTAATTAGAAAATAAAAATGCATATCCAAATGAAGCATGGAGAACGCTGTAACATCTTTTGACGTTTATTGTAGAGTTATGGTCGCTTTTAAAAGATGGAATCGATATTAAACCATATTTAGATTTCTGAATGCTGATTCTAATGGGGAGCAAGCAATGCTGGCTTCTGTTTTCTTCTGCTTGTGCTACTTTGGTAGCTTGAAGATGCAGTTTGGGTCTTAATTTCTTACTATGCAAAAGAAATTTCTTCATATAAAAAATCATAGTTCTAATCTTGTTCTAGAAGGGCATGATAATTCATTTTTACCTTCAGTTTGGCCTGGATATATTATGTATTGCAAAATGTGCATCATATTCATATCCGGCAGCTAAATGATTTTGTCGGAAACAACTTTATTAAAATTGGGGCTACTTCTTCCTTGGAATATGAGTCTCTTCACCCAGTCTTTGTGTAAAGAGCTCTTCTTGGACAATCTTATGCTTAGTGTCTCTTGTTATGGTAACATAGCAGATCAGTGCTGTTGTTGCTTCTTTAAACAATTTTCAGGAGTGCCTTTATCTATCAAAATAAGCAAAGTCTATTTTAAAGAATAAAGGTAGTTCTGCATCTGATTTTCATTGATGGATAGAGATTTTTACCAGTTGGGTGAGCCTTCTTCTGTGTAATGTTTCTCTTCCTGTTGTACTCTCTTCTCTCTCACCTCTGTTTCTCTGCACCTTAATGCTTTGTGGCTATTGCTGTACTTCCTACTCTGCTTCTTTTTCACTTGAATGCACTGGTTTTCACATTTATTTAAGAATTTATTTATTCATTAATTCTTCTCATGATTTTCTTTCTGATAAATAATTTATGGAGTTAATCAAGTGTTTGTTTTTAATAGATTCATGAAATGACAATGGTTTCATCCATCCAAGAAGCTCAAAAGGACAACTTGCGAAGCTTCAATGATCACATGATGCAAGTTCTGGAGGTTAGTATCACTTTTTTTTAAATACTTTTTGAGCTTCAATAATTATGTTTCTTTATGTCAAATGGTCTTGTTGGTTGCGACAGTATAAAAAGATTAAATTGTTGCCCTAATGATGTGAGATGTACTGTTGTATATAGTATGCAAAACAGGATACATGATGTCTGACAAGTTGGTATAGAATTTCCAGATTATACTGATGATATTCTTGCGAATTGGGACTATGGGAGTTGGATTATCTGTTCTAATTGCATATACAGCCGAGGTATCACACACACACAAATATATACGATGTACACACATGCCATATCCATGTCACTGACCACAACTGTGGTAAAGATGATAATTAATCACATGCTGAAGCTCTTATCCAATGCTCTGAACCAAGCATGTGAGTGTCACATTGACACCGGGAAGCTAACCTGGTGTAGCATGCGTTTGACAGATGGCTGCAGACTCATCATGACATGTTTAGAAATATTAGGCATTATGTTTATGAAAGCTCTCTACCTTGATTTTTGGTCGAATAGATGTTTTCGTATATGATGAACAAACATTTTATTCATATAGCTGCTGATTTAATATATGAATGTTTAGATGCTAGTATGTCAGAGAAATACATTCTCATATTAATTGGAAAATAAATGAATGGGACTAAGATTAAATAGGAAAGATGCCTAACTATGGATGCCAGAATAAAAAAAAAATAGCTGAGTTAAAGAAACTTCAATATTGGTGATGCTTATGGTCAAACAATCTGTAATTGTTGACTATCCCTTAAAATGAATGAGGTTATTGGCAGAATCAGAGGCCCCTGAAGTTTTGGACTTTCCTTAATATTATAATGATGTTACTGGTCTCCCTTCTCTCTCTTACCTCATTGTAGAGGTTATTGTGCAAGGTAATTTTGACCCACCACTGTAGGTAAAAGAATTTGAAGCTGCATGCTTATTATTCAAAGAGTTCTAGAAGGGAAAAATTTGAGTGGCAAGGGACCCTAATTGATCTCAAGAGATTTTGGTTCAATCCTGTATGAAAATAAAGCATTATGCAGCTGGTTGTTGTCATCTTGTCTCTTTCTAAGAATGCTAACTAAATTATTATGGTATAATTCGTTGATTTCTTTTTTGAAAGGGTCTGGTTATTTAGGATGTCTATGCATTAAGAAAATGTTTTCTCTACTTTTTCTTCCTTCCTGATATTAGCCCATTAATTTTCTTCTAGTTTTATTCTATACTCATTGCTGTGAGAATATAGAATTTACTGAAATTTACATGCTAGATCGAAATTTACCCTAGGATGATTTGTGATTATTGGACATTCTTGTTACTACCTTAGGATTGGTGAGGTTTCATATATTTAAACTTCTCTATCAGAGAGATCAATTTGACCCCCTGAACACAGGTTTATGTAGAGCAGCCACTAGACTAATATGTTCACCTCATTGAACTGAAACATAAGGGCAGTATATCCCAGCACTGTCGAAACTAGCAAATATAATTTCATTATACTAATAAAATTCAGGATACTATAAGTTGATATATTTTGACACTGATCTATTACTCTATCTGTGAGCCATCTGCAGTCCTACTAGCAGTCTCCTTAAATTTTTATTGCAAGATGCAATTTTTTTCCTGTGTGACTCTCCTGCTTGCTATTATTAAAATCATGCAATGATGACAAATAGCTTTAGAGAGTTTTGCTTATGTAGTATGACTTTTTGTTCTGTACGTAAAATACAAACTGGGTTTATCTTAGGTTATTTACTATTAGTTGTAAACATTTTGCTATATGCATGCTACGATTTAGAACATTCTTCAAGGGAAAAGAATAACTGTGTTGATTGAACAAAGGCCTTGACTTTGATATTCATACATGTTTAGGGGATGGACCATTTCTCTCCTTTTGTTCAGCTTCTTTAGTCTTGATAAAGTTAAGTGTTTTGTAGGAGGATTGGCAGAAGGAAAAGAGAGACTTTTTGCAAAGCTTAAGTCGACTTTCCACATTACCTAGGGGAAACAGTAGCATTTTGAGCAGTGGATTCTCCAGTACTGTTCAGATGCCACCTCAAGCTTCCAGCCCTCATGTCTCCAAGACTTCATCAAACATGGAAGTTATGCCTATGGCTAATAAGTCAATAATTGAGAAAAAAGCTTCAGTATATGCTGAAATCTTGCGAAACCTCAATGATGCAAGGGGACGTGGATTGCATTTCAAAGTAAGATACTCTTTTGTTCACCAAAAGCCCAGTGGTTTTATCACTGTTAAATATTATTAATGAGAGGTTGCCAAGTTTATGTGTCTGTTTCTGGAAGTTAGCACCTCTAGAATAGTCTATTTATGCCACATTGACTAAACTTTCATGCTTAATGACTGGTCTTTCTGTTTACATATGACTTGACTTGACTAAATTAATTAATTACTATGTTCTTGTTAGCCTGCTACAGCTTTCAGGGATGCTTATGAAAGTATGGGCCTTGATTTTTCTGGTATGAGATCAGTTACCATGCAAAAAATCTGGCATTTGATTCAGGTATGCCTTTGCTGTTATCTGGTGTAGAGAGTGCTACTCATAATAATTTCCATCCTGTACTTATTCTACAGAATTTTAGACAGGACAAAATAAATGAAATTGTGTTATGTCCCTAGGATGTGTTCATTTCTGATTTCTTTGTATTATCTAATTTTTGAATAATTTTCATGGCAACACTACTATTTTTAGGCATTGGTTGGTGAATATTCCAATAATCGGCAAAAGTTTTCAAGAAAAATGTCCCTTGTGATTGGAGCAAGACGTCATCTTGAATGGGGCCATGAGAAGTATATACTCGATATGATTAAAACCCATCCTTCACAGGTATAATTCGTTTTTGATCAATTATTTTTTATTAATAAGTACTTAATAAAGTATTTATTGTATCAATAATTTATCAAAGTACAGTACTATGTATTTTGGATGTTGATTTGTTTATCTGATGAGTTTGCTATTTGGCATTGAAATCTGGATATGTTGTTTGTTTTTGTTATGTGAAAGTTCATAACTTTTAAACTCTGATTGCTACTTTTGCAAGCATAATTTGACAACAGCTAGTCAGCTAGGAACCTATCTTTAATTTAAGTAGTAAGTTCCTTTCAGGTTTAGAGAATTCAGAATAATATGATATGGTTTATGACTTCCATATTATTGTCATTCTAAGTGGCAAGTTGCCTGCAGATTAGAACATTATGGCATGGTTCATGGTATTGGTACTGTTGTTTTTCTTCTGGAGGCAAAACAGATCCCCTGGTTGAATCATAATGACTTGCTTTAATTTTGACTCTATCCCCGGGTAGTATCTGCATAAAACGCCTCCTACTCTTTGAAACATAACCATGAATTACATCTTCACTGTCTAAGTGGATCTGGGCTGTTGGGAATTACTTTGAGAGATTTAAACTTGAATGAGTAAAATTTTTTTCCGTTCCAGGTAACTTTATTGAAGTGTCAACTAACGGAGGAAGAGTTGTATTGTTAAAACATTATATAGAATTGGATGAAGATTCTTCATGTGCATTTTACTTTCTTTGCTTCATTTATGTGATTAAGCTTGTTATATAACATTTGTCTGCTTTTGATGCCATAGGTCATTTTCATGGTAGTTCTTGAGAGCTAGTCATGGTGTGAGGTTTTTTATTTGTTATTAATATGCCTGATCTTGTGTTTTGACTGCATACTTCCCTTGTTGAATTTCAAAAAACAATTACTTAGATTTCATCTTTGTTGTTTATCTAAATTCTGAACTTGTTCCTCCTCAAAGCAATGTAAAAGATGTTTGCCTCTCCCATGTTCTGCCCTCGAACCTTACTTTTCCTCAGTTGACAGTAGTTGTGTTGGTGGTGAGCTGTAGCATTAGTTGTAATGGTGTTAGTACTGGTACTGAAGAGTGGTGGTAATGATCATGGTGGTGATGGTTCTGGCGGTCATGATGTTGTCTCAATGGTGGAGTTAGTGCTCAGGTTGAAGGAGTAATACTGCTGGTTGTGATGGTATCGGCAGTGATTAGTGGTGTGGTATCATCAGTGGTAACAACAGTGACAATGGCAGTGGAAATAACAGTGTTGGCAGAGGCGGTGATGATGGTGGTGCTAAGTAGTCTTGGTGACTATGGCATGCTGGTGGTAGTAGCATGTGGCAGCTGAGGCAGTGGCCGCAAAAACAGAATTGGTGGAGATGATGATGATGGTAACAGCAGCAGTGGTAGTAGCAATAACTGCAATCGTGATGGTGAGTTGGTGACGGTGGTGGTCTTGGTAAAGTGATGAAGGCTGGTTGTGGTGGTGACAGTAGTGGTTGTTGAAACGAGTGAATGTGTAGGCTTAAGAGTATTGGAGAAGCTTTGGCAACTTCAAAATTAGCAACAAAAGATTTTCTTATTCAAAATCAAAAATATGTAAAACTAATTTCTGAGTGAAGATTTTTCTTTTGTGGTAGCAAGCTAATTTACTATATATATATATACATATATATAAGCATACATATATACATATATATATGCATACATATATATATACACACACAGTTGGAAAATCTTCAATAATAAACATGTCTAAAATTTCCTAGTGCTCATTTGTGCATCATTTACTACATTTCCCATGTCTAAGTTATCTATTTGTTGTCTTTATCTGCTTTTGGTAGTTGATGGGTAATATCTTATCTAGACTTGAAGATTGTATATACATTCTATTATCTCTTTGATGTATCTTTTTTTTAATACTAGTGTAGTTATATCGTGATCAATTTTTTTTTTTAATATCATGATCTATTTGACTAGAATACCTTTGTTTTGCGGTGATAGGCTGCTCTTGGTGGAGCTGTTGGCAATTTGGAAAAGATTCAAGCATTTCTCCGGGTTCATTCTATTCACCTCTCTTTATTTTTTCATACGGTCTCCATGTAAGTGGTCCCTTTTAACATCTGTCTATTAACAGGTGCGGTTAAGGGACCACGGTATGCTGGATTTTGACACTACTGATATTCGTAGGCAGCCCCCAATTGACACAACTTGGCAACAGGTGACTTTTAGCTTGGTTATTAGCTTTAATGAGCTGAGTGATTTCTATTCACATCTTCACTTCTGTTTTGGTGAAAACGAGTCACTTGTTCATTTGATATCAGAGCCAAACATGAATGCCAAGGATGTGATAATAATGTTTTGTGGATGTGAAGTAACATGTTTCAATGATATAAATGAATCAACTTAAAGTAACATAGCAAAAGAGAAAAAAAGAAAAAGAGAAAGACATGCTAATAATCATACTTAAGTTCATTCCATTTTGCCGTGAAATGAGTTTGATGAAAAGATTTGTCTCACTAACATTGTGTATAAATAATAGTGCAAGTATTTTTTTATATATCTTAATGGACTAGCAATTCATATAATATAACTACAAAGGTTTATGCTTGTGGATATTTGTAACTGGAAGTTATGAGTTCTGGTGTAAAATTACAAGCTCTAGCAGTCTTGATTTTTTTTTTCTTGAGTTGAACTTAATTTTCAAAACTCAAAATGGATATGATTCTACCTGAAGTTTAGCAACTGCGAATGAATTTGACTTTATAGTTCACCTAATGCTCAGCTGCACATGAGCTTTATTAGTGTCAATTGAAGGCATTAGTAAGAGTATTTAAGGTTCTCATGTGCTTATACATGTGCATATGTTTCAGTATATATATGCATACATTTGAATATTGAGTTTATTTGCTCAATGGATCTGCATCTAGTAGCTTAATGTTTATAAATTACTATTCACCTCATCCATTTAGTACTGCTTGGAATAGGAAAAGTTGCTTTTTTTACTTTTAATGTCCTGTCTATGCGCACTTATTACAGTTTGTGTGATAAATTAGACTATTCAAAATCATGGTTCTTTTACTAGCTTGATGAACTAGTATGGAGCTAAACACCAGACAAGATCAAGTATCTTAATTCTTAACAATAATTGTGGCAGTGGTTAACCATATACCCTGAAAATTGATAACAAGATTGTAGCTAAATTCTGAAAACCAATGTTGCTATATACTCAAGGGACTGCTAATTTTGTTGGTAGGATAATTTTTAGTTCAATGGAAATATGGTGGTGTTTTATGGATAAGAACTTCAAGTTGTCGAAGTTGAATAAATGGGTGTGTATAAGTGAAATGAAGTTACATCAGACTTATAACAGAAACCACGGAATTGTTTCACGATTTAAGAGAAACTACAATGGAATTATTTTATGATTTTTTTGTTAAAATTAATTAAAGAGATAGATGAAACATCTGAAGTTAGCACTGCCAGGTGGATGATTTAGAGAGATGCCTACACAATAATAAGGGAAACACATGCCTTTGAGATAATAATAGGTGCTGTGAAGGCATTTAATATACAAGGAGCTCAGGGCATTTACTGACATTAACACTTGTAGCCATCAAGCACTGTGAAGAGAATTTTTTTATGTTTTTTTTTAGGTTATGGCATTTAATAGCTTAGCCATCAAGCAGTTTGAAGGTATTTTTTATGCCTTATGTTTTATATTTGTAAGTCATTAATTTTAGTTGCTGTCTAGATTATGCTTATGCATACAAGACTGTTGCCATGTGCTATTGGTCTGTTTCCATATTCTTTACGTCCAACTTGTGCTCATTTATTGGGAAGATTGCTCTTGGATAAGATTACATCACTGTTGAAGAACACTTTGCTGCTTTTATCCTTCCAACCTCAACATTGTGTTCAGAATGATTATCTTAAAGGTCCCTCAAATTGATGGTTGATTTTTTCTTTTTTGAAATACTGAAGTTAACACAAATCAATAGCAGTGATATATATTCCTGAATTTATAATTGCAATTAAACATCTGATTTTTCTTGTCATCCACTTGTGAAAAGTATTTTCTTCCTAACTCTTGCTAGGTATACTTTACCTAACAACTTGATTTTTATGCAAATGTCCTTTTATTTTGTATTGGACTGTATTAGCTAATTATATTTGGTCTTGTTTCTTTTATGTAGATTTATTACTGTTTAAGAACTGGTTATTATGATGAAGCAAAGAAAGTTGCTGAATCATCACGTGCTGCCCACCAATTTGCCCCCCAGGTAGCTACTGCTTATTGTTGATTGTTGAATATCTCTTAGTTTAATTTACTAAGAATGTGAAACTGGCAGCTTGCAGAGTGGATTGCTTCCGGTGGTTCGGTGTCACCAGAGACTGCTGCTGTTGCATCTGAAGAGTGTGAAAAATTGTTAAGAATGGGTGATCGAGCAGGAAGACCAGGTTATGACAGGAAGAAGTTACTACTTTATGCTATAATTTCTGGCAGTCGACGCCAGGTAGAGAGGTTGCTTAGAGATGTGCCATCACTTTTTGGCACTATTGAAGACTTCTTATGGTTCAAATTGTCAGCAATACATGACTGCCCTGGTGGATCCTCTTCTATAGTACTAAGTGAGGGTTTGGTGCCATATAACCTGGATGATCTTCAAGGTTACTTGAACAAGTTTGAGCCATCATATTATACGAAAAATGGGAAAGACCCTCTGGTTTATCCGTATGTTCTACTCTTGAGCATTCAGTTTCTTCCAGCAGTTCTATACTTGTTTAAAGAAGTGGGAGAAGAGGGCTACAATGTTGATGCTGTACATATATCAATAGCTTTAGCAGACAATGGAGTTCTTTCAGATGGGATTGGAACTGACCGTAAGATAGGGGTTATGGATGCTTGTGCAGAAGTTGCTAGCATAATACGACAATATGGTTCAGTCTACTTGCGTCAAGGTAACCTTGAGTTAGCTTTGGAATATTATGCACAAGCAGCTGCGGCAATGGGTGGAGGAGAAGTGTCATGGATTGGGAGAGGCAGTAGTGATCAGCAAAGACAGCGAAATATGATGTTAAGACAACTGCTTACAGAAGTATTGCTACAGGATGGTGGTATCTCTCTTTTACTTGGTCCAAGAGGCACTGGGGAAGAAGGTGCACTCAGTAAATATATTATAGATTGGAATAGCCGACAACAGTTTTTGCTTGAGGCAGCTCGTCAATGCCAAGAAGCTGGGCTTTATGACAAAGTATCTCCCTTTTTTACACATATTGACATCTCAGTCTGTTTTCTGCTATATCATGCCAATTTTTTTGGAAATAAAGAGAGTATTTTCATTAATTAGCATCCTTGTATAATCAAATGTTGCTGAAATAGCTTTTTATGCATTTACTGGATTGTTAGTTCATTTGCTTGCTGTAGCTCTCTTTCATAACCAAATCACAACATAGATCAAGAAGTTGGCTGGTCAAAACATTACTTCTTAACAAATGATCTGCTCAGATGTTGATGACTAGAGGCTTAATTTTTTCGTATGTTAGATAGTATCTAGTATTATGAATTCGATGGGAGAAGAACCTGGTGTATGAACCATTGTAGTTTTGTCACTTGGCAATTACTAGTGGTTTTCCAGATAATGTTTACTCTAACAAAATGGTTGATGTGCTAAAATTAAAAGTGGCCACGGGCTGCAAAACACAATTGCAGCAGGTGCCAGAAAAGGTTACATGATTTGATAGTATGTCATATACATGCTTTTGGGGGTTGCTGGAGTACGATATGAAAGCAGTGCATGTCACTGATGATACATTAGATGCTACAGTACTAATGGTACTGTTCCTTTTCTTGTGGAGGTCCAATTGAATCTGTCATACACTAAGTCGAAGGATAGTGGCAGTTAACTGTTGATTAGTTCTGATGTCTGTACTTTCTAAAGTGCTAGTGTCGTTGCAGAAAAGATTTTCTTTTCTTCTGTTTCATTGGAGGCAGAGGATAGGTAGCGAAGGGGGTCTCTTCTATATACATTCTAGATCAGTTGAAGCATTTATTCAGCTTGTTAGACCATTGGGACAATTTAAGTTTTCTAAGAATGTTTCAGCAGTTAATAATCTATTAAATAATATGATCAACAACAGTTTCATATCATTCTGGGTTGCAAGCCTCCCCAATTTGTCAGGCCATTTCCTCTTGCTTAGTCATTCAACATATATGGAAGAGTAAAAATGTCAACAACAGGAATGTCTATTGTGTTCGTTGGCAGCAAAATGTATGCAGAAAGTAACTTTTGTAGATGTTCCATGCTAGAATGTTAATTTATGGATCAAAAGAGTAAGATATTACGGTAGCATATGCATATGCAGCTGTACATGTGTCTTGCAATGTGATTTGCAGTGGTTTGTATTAGCTGACATTTGTCAGTTAATATTATCATAGTTTCTGTGGTAGAAACTATTTTAATTGATTTTTGTCATTTTTTTTACATAACATCAACATGTTCTCCTCGTTGTAATTTTCAGTCTGTAGAAATCCACAAGAGAGTTGGAGCATTTTCAGTAGCACTGGAAACTGTCAATAAGTGTCTCTCAGATGTGATCTGTGCCATGTCACGTGGAAGGTTAGATGGTGAAAGTCGAGCTGCTAGTCTAATTCAGTCAGGCAATGACATTTTGGAGAACTTTAAATATTCTTCTGGAGTCAGGTTGCCCTCGATAATGAAACCTTCAATTTCAGTTATCTAACATTTATGATGCAGATATATGTATTTTGTATGGATCTGTATTTCTCTTAGTTTGTGTTAGATTAAACTTTTAACTTTCCATGCTTGTTTATCCATATATTTATTTACCTATCCTGTCAGGAATCAACATATCATATCTTATTTAACACCATGAAGAATTATTTTGATTTTATTTGGCTAATTTCTGCTTCATCTTATGTCTTGTTTTCTTTCTGGTTATTTCAGCTGTTTATAAAGCCAAAACAAGATTATTTCTTCCATGTAATTGATATTATATCACTTTTTTTTTTCTTATCTTTAAAAGGACTGCAAGTGTTGCTGTTGTTATGGCTTCTCAATTAATTAAAACACTTTCTTCAATTACATAAATATACATGTGCACTTTGTGAACTCTAATCTCTATATTCTTGTTTGCCTTTGTCATGAAAAAAACCAGCATAAACATTTTCTGCAATTCCTTTCAGAAGATTTCATGTTTCCTTAAATTTATTGTCTGTTGCTTCTGAAAATACTTGACGATTGTTACAATACATGAACATTTCATCTTATGTCTTGTTTTCTTTCTGGTTATTTCAGCTGTTTATAAAGCCAAAACAAGATTATTTCTTCCATGTAATTGATATTATATCACTTTTTTTTTTCTTATCTTTAAAAGGACTGCAAGTGTTGCTGTTGTTATGGCTTCTCAATTAATTAAAACACTTTCTTCAATTACATAAATATACATGTGCACTTTGTGAACTCTAATCTCTATATTCTTGTTTGCCTTTGTCATGAAAAAAACCAGCATAAACATTTTCTGCAATTCCTTTCAGAAGATTTCATGTTTCCTTAAATTTATTGTCTGTTGCTTCTGAAAATACTTGACGATTGTTACAATACATGAACATTTCATCTTATGTCTTGTTTTCTTTCTGGTTATTTCAGCTGTTTATAAAGCCAAAACAAGATTATTTCTTCCATGTAATTGATATTATATCACTTTTTTTTTTCTTATCTTTAAAAGGACTGCAAGTGTTGCTGTTGTTATGGCTTCTCAATTAATTAAAACACTTTCTTCAATTACATAAATATACATGTGCACTTTGTGAACTCTAATCTCTATATTCTTGTTTGCCTTTGTCATGAAAAAAACCAGCATAAACATTTTCTGCAATTCCTTTCAGAAGATTTCATGTTTCCTTAAATTTATTGTCTGTTGCTTCTGAAAATACTTGACGATTGTTACAATACATGAACATTTTTTTTCCCATACATGAACATCAGTGGGACACATTTTTTGACAATTATTGCAGCTTAGTTATCTGTCATTTGAGCTCAAACTACAGATGCTAGTGAGCACTTGGTTTTAGGAACCAGTGGATAGGTGGGCTTTCATTTAAATTCTCAAATTTCTGAATGTAATAGGTGGGGTTTGGCATGGTCATAATTGAAAAATGTTCTGGGATTCCCTTTCTCATTTACTTTTGATATGATTATTACCTTGTTGTGGCTGGTGTTATATCAATGTATTTGAGTTAAAATCATGTTTATCAGCATAAAATAAAACCATGTGGTGGGACTAGGAATTGAAGCAGATGTTAGATATAGCTACTAGTAGCAAGCGGTTGACGAGAACACTAGCAAGTGTTTGAAACCACTAGTGGCAGTGGTGGAGGCAATGCCAGTAACAGTGGCCGTGGCAGTGGTGGTGTTGACTGCAATGATAGGCTGAACAAACTACACAAAACGTTTGGAAAATTTTAAAAACTTTTTATACTATCTATACAAATATTTGGTTTTGCAAGAACAATTTTCATCTTTACATAGTAAATACATATTTTATGATTTTCTGTTCTCATTTAAGATTTTCAGAAAATTTATCCCCTTGCATTCTCTGATTTAACTCTATTATATGTCATTATATAATGAGTATGTCGTCGTCATCGACCATAACCTTTAACCATGTCATTTTTTCACTTGTAGCCTTCAAGAAAAGGAACCAGTTTCCGAACAGCAAACAGTGTTACGGCAGCTTGAAGCTATTCTACATATCAGTAAGCTAGCTAGAGCTGGCCAGCATGTTGATGCTTTGAGGGAGATCATTAAGATCCCATTCCTGCCGCTGAATCCTCGAGTACCTGATATTCACTATGATGTTTTCCAGAAATTGTCCCCACATGTCCAAGCATGTGTGCCACATCTTCTTAAAATCACTCTTAATTGTCTGGACAATGTTAAAGATACTGATGGAACGCTGCGTGCGCTGAAGTCCAAGGTAAATATCCTATCTGTGTACATACCCTTTGTCAAAATTACAGACTTAAACTTATTACTAGTATCCTATCTGAAGTCCAATGTTGTCAATGACTTTTATGTCATGGATCCCTGTTAATTATTAGTGAAATGTGTAAAGGGAGGGGATCAACATGGTCGCCTTATTTTGGAACTTGTTCTCCTCCCTGCACAAAAATTCAATATATTAAAGTTGTGCCTGGCTGTCCTTTTGATTAGGTCATTCCAGAATCATTCTTAAATCAGGAAAATTTTAGCTTTAAGAATTTGTCCAAAAAATAGGTATGATCAATTTAAGGCCAGCTGTGGTTTTCTAGTATTGTAAGCTGGGTATTGTGGAAGGTTATCCCAGACTTTTCTTCTGTAAGGGTGTCGTGTGCCCCTTTATAGATTGACAGTTTTAACCATGGGGCCCGTATAAATTCATGCAGCATTTTTCTGTTGCTTCAGAAAATTTAACATGTTCCCAATTATTTGTTCATCTTTGCTAATTACATATTGCCCTTCGGAATGTTGAACTTCTTCAAGTCATGCGTATATTTTTCATTGGTAGGAAGGAGAATCATCATATTGAAGAACATAAATCTGAATCTTTGTCATGTCAACAACTTGTTTATGTTAAGTGCTTATACTTCACATACACCTTTGTCTCTGCCTTTGCTTGTTCAACAGTGGTTGTTAATCTGTATAATTTGAGATGCAGATTGCAAATTTAGTAGCGAACAACATGAACAGAAACTGGCCACAGGACTTGATCGAGAAGGTTGCTCAAAGCATATGAAAAAGTGTTTGTCTGTTAGCGTGAGCTGCCACGCTCTTCGCCTGTCACCACAGATGGATATGTAACTTGAAAATGAAATCATGCATCTCCGGATTATTATTATCCACCTGAGAGCAAATACTTGAGATGCCAAGTTTTCAACCTACTGAATATTCTGTAAACAAATATTGAATCTTAAATCAGTCTCAGCAAATCCTAGAGTAGATGCTTGTGTAACGTGGAAAAGAAAATCTACATGATGGCGAACTAGTCCATTCTGATCAGTGTTCCAAGTGTTTTGTAGTATGTATATTTGCTGGATTTAACCAAGGTAATGTATTAACTAAAAATCTGGATGGATCTGGTTGCAACATCTGACGGGAAGTTTATTCTAGATCTGAATCTGGATCCAAGTCTTTGATTTACAGACTCCCACCACGGTGAGCTTGATACTTGACTGTCCCATTGTCTTTGCATTTATTTGAACCCTCGATGAGTTTAACACAAAAATGTTCAAGAACTTGGATATGCTGGGTCGTCATGCCATTCTATTCTTGGTGACGTTGTTGTGTATTTGAAATTATGGTTCTTTTTTAGCTCCGTGATACCTAAAGTTTTTGGCTCATGCCGTGTATTGTGATATGCATGAGTTTCGCTATGCATCATGGGGCCTAGGAATGCCTTTTTTTTCTTGGAAGACTTGACTCGGCGGTCATGGATTGCATTTTCCTCTAAGCACACCTTCAGGGAAGTGATATTACATAATATTATAATTACCTTTTTATTTTTAGCAAGTCTTAAGAGCGATAGTTTTACTTGTAAGAAAGTTTTATTGACATTTGTTAGATCATCAACCAATATATATCCAAAAGGTATTTGTTTTAAATAGAAAAACTTCATTAGCGATGAAGATAATATGTTTTATAAATGTTTTATGTGTTGGGTGAAATTTTTTGAAAAAAAATCTCTTTTGGGTTTTTCTCGAATGATGATTCTTACTTAATAATTTTCTTATTCTGTGTTCTCGTTTTCCTCTAATATTCTAAATATCTTTTATTATCATCAATATTGTTTTCTTCGTTCATCATGATAGTGGAACTCTTGGTCATCGCCATGATAGGCCTTGCAGAGGGGAAAGAGGCGATCTTGATGTGCTACAATCATAGCAACTCTGAGATGATCAACAATGACCATTTGAAGGAGGTGGCAGTGATCAGAAGCCTCACTGTCGTGAATCAATGGCGTCATTCTACAGTTCCTTGTTCCATAGCTGTAGGAAGAAGAGTCGTAAAAAAAATTTTCAGATTCATAAGAGAATACTTTTATCTCGGGGATACTTAACCTTCCTGTTTATTTACACATAATAAACGATGAACATACACTGCTTCATGAGAACAATTCAAGCCACCACCATACTACGATGAACGTTAAACGATATTGAATGCAACTACAGCTTGTTCTACAATTTCATTCAGAGATGAAACAGGCGTGGGTAATATTTACAGTATTGAAATATCATGGCATGCACCGGTGATTGGCATGAATGACTACGCAGCAGTCATAAGCATATTGGTCTACTTACCTCATCAAACCACCCAACAAAATGGGCAACTCTCCAAAATACGATTTATCTATCAGTAGGGCCAAAACGATGCAAATGATTTCAACTTGAAAGAAAACTTGATCTTCGCTCTTCTATGCTTTTCTTTCATTTCAATTTCTCCTATTTGCTATATACTCCACAGTCCGTCTTCCTTCTCTTCACTCTGGTTGAAGACCATAGGCAGGATGTTTCCTATCATTCCGCTGGCGATAGAAATCTTGGTGCTGCATCCAAGTCCAAACGAAATAAGTTATGAGGCCTATGCAGTCCCATTAGGCAAATACAAATCATGGATCAGAAGTCCCATACAGAAAGACTTGACAGAAAATAATAATTTGAGTTTTCCCTTTAATCAGATTAGCAATGAACCCAACTGATAATTGATTTATTCGCTATACGAGAAAAAGGACTGCACCTCACCTTCCCGAAATGAACTGATTTGCTAAGCCCATTTGCATCTGAGGTCCTCATAATTCTAAGCCTCTTGACTGTTTCCAAGAACATTCTGCAAAGCAGGATGTCAAAACTGGTTCAGATCACTGCAGTACGAGATAATATTTTGACAGAGAAAACTAAGACCGAGATAGTGCAACAAGATCAATAGTATATCTTAGAACCATAGAACAATCGATCTCGAATGATGAATTCATAAGTAAGATGATTCCTGGACTTTTAATGTATACGAGGGTTTATGTATCACTAGACTAGACTGGTATCAGTGTGAAGTGCAAAGAAGGCTTACCCCCATGGCACATCTCCAACCAGCATCCAATCCCCATCCTTGTCTTCATAAGTAAGAGCAAACCCAGAAGAGCCATCCAACAAATTTGAAATCTTTGCCCCATCTGCCATCATCCACACCACTGAAATTATAACCCCATCACATTCCAACATTGCTAGCAAAGGATTTAGATGATCTCTGGTTTGATACAATTTCTTATGCTGGACATATAGGCAGATCAGATCATGGCATATCTAAATTAGAACAAGAAATTCCCACTCTGATCCTGAACTCTGCAATTGTGAACATTATGCATGGTAATGAACTTACCGACAGAGACCGCAAGGGCAGAGGCCTTGGTGGGCTTATGAAACATGAGCTCCAGCGCGTCTGCGAGGGCCTCATAAGAGTGATGAGCATCGAGATCCACCTTCCTCCCAATAGGGTCGCCGTCCATCTTCACTTTGACGAAGAATGATCTCCTCATTACTTTTCCTCTACTCCCCTGATGTTGGCTGTCATTGCCTGCCCTGCTGGGGACGATGGCCTTCTTGACAGCAACGGCAGCATCAACCTCGGGGGCGTTGTCTTTGAAATGGTTGAACAAGCTGTTCATCCTGAACGCCCTGATGGGCGGCCATCCCACCACCACCTGACTGCTCCAACACATCAATTTTTTTCGGTATCAATCTAAAGATTAAGAGAACGCAACCCTTTTACCAGACATCAACAGCAAAAGCCTGAAGGATGTGATAAACAAAGATCGTTTTTTTTTCCCCTTACTGTTCCTCTTTTTGCTGGTTCTAAGAGTGCCAAAGCCTTTACGAGAAGCACTAAGAGAATAAAAGCAGGAGGTTTTTCGGATCAAGTCATTTGCAGTAAAAAGAACACCTAACGTGAAGAGCAAGAAAGAAGAGACAGAGAAGGAAGATTGGGTTTACCTGGGAGGATGAGGGGAGCTACCGACGTCGGGGGAGATGGATTCCGCCGCCCGCTTTGTCCCGGCGACTCCCGTCCCGGTCCCGCCCCCGCCCAGGTTGGTGCCGGAGGACGACGACACGGAGGAGGCGGAGGGAGACCTCGGTGAAGCAAGGGACGCCAGGGGCGGGAAGTCCTTTGCCGTCAGGATGCGGCAGCACGGCCCCCACATCGCAGGCGTCGCCTTCCCCCTCTTCGCCGCCCCCAGGGTCAGCCCCAGCTCCAGCTCCTCCTCCTCCTCCTCCTCCTCCTCCTCCTCAGCATGATCGACATTCGCCACTTCTGCCTCCGCCTCCCCCATCGCTCCTCTTCCGACGTCCTCCACCACCAAATCCTCCTCTGCCTCCGCCGTTGCTGCCGCTGCCTTTGACACCGAAGACACCGACCCAGGCGACGCCACGCCTCCGCCGTACCCGCCAACCGCTTTCATCTTTCTCGCTCTCTGGGGAGGTGGTGTTCTTAAGGCCAATGACAGCCCCAGCGCGATGGACGAGACCCATTTTATGCAGCGAGTTTGAAGAGCTACGGGGGAGAGTGCACGTGTCTACCGCGTCACACCCGCCAATGATCTCTCGGTTCCAGTGGGCCCCGTATAATCAACCAGACATTTTCTCCGACGAGGCGCGGTAAAATCATCGCGTAAAACTTTCTAGTTCCCAGAAAAGCGTGTGCTCCCGACGGTAGTGGGCCCCGACTCTTCCCTCGTTCCCTCCTCCCGAATCAAACTCTCCATCACGTGTTTCGACCCAGAGACGGAAACAGCGTTTCCCTCTCACAGGCCACGACTCATGACGTCATCACGCACTCGCTGACGTCATAGACACGTCCGGGACGTGAGAGCTCTCCGTGTTCTGTACGTCGCCCCGGACATCTCATCGTGATTCTTGGACCCTAGAGGGGCAGCTCACTTAACACGAGCAATTGAGTTAAGAGAGGAGGGTGGTGTCAATGTCATGAACCAACGAGCCGCTGCAATTGGTACCTTCATTAAAGGAGGAGGTGTTGTTGTTCCTTCAATTCCATTTCAACGAGGGGACATAGGATTGGGCCGGGAAAGATGCTGTCTCTCTAGTGGAAGGTAGGAGGAAAAGAGTGGGAAGATGCTACCTTGAGAGATCGGCTACTTAGCCATGACACACCAAACACATATATCACCACTCGTATGCTTGCATCCATCTACTTAATGCTCAATCGGAGACAAATCACATCACCTATCACTCCTGCTGTAGGCCACGTTGATGAACTTTCGACCAATTTTGACCTCCAAACCTCGCCTCCTTTTTATCATTGCCTCCCCCTAAATAATTCCCTCCGTGCTCCTAGTGCCAAATTAGCTTAGATCGATCATGCTCCTTGCTAAGCATTCGCGCACGGCGCGGTTCCACGAGCGAAGCGTACGCGATGACGCGTCTCGGCACCAGCCGTTGGATGAAGAACCAGTCTCTCGCTCCTTCGGGTGGGCTGCGCTGCGAAGCCCCGTCTCGTGCGCGTGGAAAACGGTGGTGCGGGGTAGTGCTCCAGGGTGAGGCGACAAGCCGACAAGAGTGGGGCCCGGCGGCGACACGCGAGCTGCTGCTGCTCACCACGTGGCCGAACAGCACCGGGTGCTTCCGTCGGGCCCCACTGGGTTCGAATCCGGAGCGTCGCTTTCAATTTCGAACAGAATTTGCGACCCGGTGCGGACGTGGGAGGTGGGGAACCCGCGCACGATGGCTGTCATGCGACATCTCGTCATCGCCGTCCATCGATCAGGTAAGGACATCTGGACCGCGAATCTTTATCGACCGCATACGGATTCACGTGCACGAGGCTATGCGGGAAGGCATCGAACACGTCGACAGCGAAAGGGGACAGCGCTACCCATCCGCAACGGTGGTGGGGACGGGTAATGATGAGCCCGAGAAACTCGCTTTCCGTGTGCTGCCATCGAAAGGGCGCGTCTCATAACGTGCCGTTATAATATGCTCGTCGTAACAGCCCTCTTGGATTACAACTTTGACCAATGCGAAGGAACGCAAACTCGATGTGATTCGGTATTATTATTGACTGCACTGAAATATCTGCGGAAGAGATCAGGAAGGTAGAAAGATTTGCAGCATCCTTTCCCTGACCTTTCGGTTCGGAGTCGTAAACCCATGAGACCGAGACTGCCGGTTGATCTTCTCACACGGTTGCATAAAGTCGCGAATGGTCAGCAAAAGAAGCACAAGAAGAAAAGATGGGCAGCCGTATAAGAAAATAAAAGTGAGAACAAACAAAGCTTTTGTAAGAAAAAGAGGAGTACACCATTGACTTGAGAGTCCACTCGAAGCTTATTCTTTGCTCATTATCTTTTGCACTTGAGGTTTAACAATGATTAGGCCACTCAGAACAGCTTTAGGTGTCTTCTCTTTATGGATAATGCTTACTACCACAATGAAGAAGGCGAAAAATGAGTAAGAGAAATGCATTGCAAGCAGAGAGAGACATCTTATAAGCAGATGCTTTGGACCCAGGTATCAATCGCCGGAGACATGAGCGGCACGCTTGTCTCCCAAGTTTCAAGTTAAAACACACAAACTAAGAACTCATTCCATAGGAGACAAACAAGATTCTTATCTTTCTCCAAAAGCAATGCTGCTTGTCGGAGTTCAATCTTTTTCCGGGTCTAAATCGAACAGTGAGGCAGTGGTTCTCGAGGGGATGAACAGAGAACCCACCCCAAGCAAAACAGCTTCGTTTGGTGAGAGTCATGATTGAAGAAAAAGCCACCTGGAGTATAATAAAAGTGCAGCAACTAAGATGGCTTTGAACAACCGATCTCGTTCCTTTTGTGTTTGTCTCATGGCCAAGTTCCATGAACCTCTTCTCGAAGAACGCTGCACAGGTTTTTGCCGAGTGGTTGCACAAAAAGACACAGATCATAGCTTTTATTCTGATTAACTATCGCATACTTTTTGATGTGATGCTTCTTCCAAGAAACCTCCATATGCATTTGGCATGGCCTTGTCATAGTCTTGAGATGGATTACGATGTGTAAATTGAATTGGCAAAGACCCTCACTTTAACTTTGTTCTCTCTTTTGGATTGCCAATCAGATGATCATGGCCATGAAACATCATACGGTTTCTAAGATGAATCATTTCATGACATTTGTCGTAGCAAACATATATATTCTTCAGGAACTTGATGTCAAAGCCAAAACTTCCGAAGAAGTAACCTCAGCATGAAACATTGAGTACACATCGAGTGCCGTGGTTTTGACACAGATGAGGGATGCTGTCACGATCGACGACATTTCTTCAAGCTCACTTCTTTCCAGAGACAGAGAGAGAGAGAGAATCCATCCTTACCCTATAGCTGATTGTAGAAGAATCATCACATGCTTTATTCTGAAGTGGAATCGTCTCTTCACCATCTGTCTCTTCTTTGAGCTCTTTTTTGATTTGTGAGACATTTGCTATACTATTATTGATTCTATTTCTTTGAGTGCAAAAGCATCAAACCGACTTTTGGATGATGATCATAGGAAACGCAAGCTGCCATTCTTAAAGAGTAGATTTGATAAACTCATTACCTTCATGATCGTTGCATTGTTAGAGCCAGAATTACTTGAAGGGAATCCCTGGTCTTCTTGCCTGCCCCCATCGATGACATCTTGTTGATGATAAGAAGCAACAAGCCAGCAGAAGTTGGAAGATCTCAAGGAAAATGCTGTCTGTAGAGCTGCATATTTGAACCTCAGTTACAGAAGCTTAATGTTGCACAGAATCTTGCATGAGTAGTGAGAAGTAGCCAAGGATTTAAACTAGAAGAAATTAAAAAGAATAGAGATTAAGTACAGTTCTGAAAATTGTTAGATTATATGATCTTATCTAATTTTATGAATATAATTAAATTATGATTATGATTATTGATCAATAGAAAGAAAGTTTAATTCTAATATAATTTCTTAGAAGATGATCATGATGGGAGGGATTCTCCTAACTATCTATCCTATATCATTTGTTCTCGTTTATAAATAAACAAAAACTTTTAGGGACTTAATACAAATACAATAACACACAATAATTTAGTACACGAACATATATATATATATATATATATATATATATATATATATATATATATATATATATATATATATATATATATATGTGGGAATGCAAACATATAGATACGATAATATGATTGAGATATTACATATATTCTTTCATATTATTTTTGTTCATGAATACATCGATCATATTGATCTTATGAAAAATAGGAAAAGAGGAGATGACGAGTCTAATTCTCATTATAGATTGACATCATATGTATCTTGGATTCGATGATGGTGTACTCGCAAATCAAAGAAAAGTTTTTCTTAACAGCATCGAAAGATACGCATCGTAATCTTTAAATATATTATTATTTGATTTCAAAATTTTGATATTAAATGTTCTCACTCAATAATAACATATTATGATTTTTATTACAGTTGTATAGCTCGATATTACTCATGTACAAGCCGATAGTATTCGTAAAAGATTAAGCAAAATAATCTAGACATCTCAAAACCAGTGTAAAAGTACTGATTTTTTATGAAGTCTAGGAACGATCTATTCCACTTATCTATATGAAGTCTCAAAACCAGTGTATAAATTTCCTTACGACTTAATTGAAATTTAGGAACGTTCTATGCCACTTGGATTAGGGACTAATTACTCGTTCGATTCCATGCCGATCCCTGTGTCGTCACAATATCATGTCTAATTCTAATCCCTGGCAGGTGACAATATCATGTCCAATGAGTGCGTTGATCTCGGAATCATCCGCGAAGTTGCACGTTGAGTTGCAATTCCACCCACGAAACATCGATTTGATACTATTGGGGGCCCAAATCAAGCGATTGGACTACACCAATTGGGCCCATTTATCGTGTTTTCTCTTACTACCTCGTTAGAGTAATTGGAAGCAGGGCGAGTAATTACTTATCGTAATTAAAGATTATATATCCTAATTGTAGGAAAAAACACGCAAATTAGGTGAGATTGGGGACCGAAATCCAAATCTCCCAATAGGAATGTTCAATATTTTACCAAAAGCGGGAGTGTATTAAGTGACGTTAGCGGAGATGAAGCCAATGCCAACCCCAAATGCCCAAATTGGGATACTTCCCTCGCTCGCTTGGTGACACGCACGCACGCAATCTCTTTCTATATTTACGATGGCCGTCCGCATGAATCACATCCGAAGCCCACACGCTCCTAATCCACCTCCCTTCAGCTCACGACACCAGAGAAGGGTACAGAGAGAGAGAGAGGGGAGAGAGAGAGAGAGGCGAATAGAGTAAACCCCCTCCTCCGTCTGTCTATTTTTCTTGGGATTGATTCCAAGAATTGTCGCAGCGGAGATGGAGATCGACAGGGCCGTGGGGGAGAGCAGCGATCGGCGGCTGCAGACCAAGTATCGGAACGCCGTCTATGTGATTCAGCGTGCCTTCGCTCTCTACGAGTGAGATTCCTACCCCCAATACGGCAATACCCCTCCCTCTTTCTCTCTCTGTTTCTCTTTCTTTTTCTGATGCGTGAGGGGTCTTTGGTCGGATTCTTGATCGCAATCGAAGTCTTTCTTGTCAGTTCTTGATTCTTTGTTGTTATTGTTTGCTAGTGGACACGTGTTGTTAGTTTCTTGGTGGGGTTTTTTCTGAGGATCGGAGTATCGATTTGTTTATGATGCTTGTTGATGCGTCCATCTCTTTCCTTATTGTTGTTGTTGATTCTTCTGGAGCATTTGTGCTGATTACACAATGGGTTTTTCGCGTTAAATTTGTTGGAATCATGAATCTGGCGAACGCTAGGTTTTTGCTGGATTAGATGCTCCAGCTTCCATCAAGAAATTCTGTTTCTTGCATCGGTTTGGCTTCTTATCAGTTGTAAGTCCCTCTGATTTTAGTAGTATATTAGCTACGATATGCTATTCAATATGGTGAACATCACATTATATTGGAGTTATGACGACCTAATGACAGTTGACGAATTAGTTGTCTCTTCGCCTGTATTAGTTTGTGTAGCACATTCGAAAAAATCTTAACATTTCTAGCCTTTCCACGCAATGCAGAATCCGTAGTTTGGTTCGGACAATGTGGTCTATCTTTGTATGTAAAATAACTTTTCTTGGCAGTTTTATTGGTAAATTCTTCTTACAGTTAAATTGTTATTGTTTTATTCACAGCAAGGTTTGAAACACCTTGTTACTGAATGAAGATGCACAAGGATGCATATTCTGGTCTTGTACATCGTTTGTGCCTTTGGATTCTAGATGATGTGCGTGTACACATGTGCTTGAATGGATGGATGTCAGTATGTGTGTGCATGCATATGCAACTTCATGTGTATGTACATGTGTCCACGTGTGCAAGCACATTTACCAAGTAGGAAGTCTCTTTGCTGCAAGGTTTGTTGATTTTGTTTGGTAGTAGCTTGTATTATGGCATTATCTATGATGAACTAAGACATTGATAAATGGGAATGCAAATCGATCAACGGTCACAGAAACAACTAGAGAGCAGTTAGCATAGTGACTTTCCATAGGAAAATGGCAGAAAAGTTGCTAGACAGAAAACATCTGTGCTGTCTTTAGATATTGGAGGAAAAGATATTGGTGAGCCATTAATACTGCGAACTATGTAGAATGACTGATGCAAGCTTCACTAATATATTGCAGTTTAATGTTTCATGCCCCACAAGATAATTGGCCTCTTTGGGCTATGTTCTTGTTCTCAGACAGAGTCTTGTTTTGACTTGCCAAATTAAGTATGAAGAACAAATCTTTTTAACTTAGGGATTTGCAAAAGTTCAGAAGCTTTATTGTTTTTGATTATGTTAGTTCTATGGAATAGAGAGAAAGCTAATTATCCTCGGCTAAATGTTTCGTTTTAACAGGTTTGAGCAGGTTGCTTTCAGCTTTAATGGGGGAAAGGACTCAACTGTAAATGTTTTCACATGTGTCTTTGTCGTGTTTGTAACATATTCTAGCACTAGTTCCAATTACATTCTTGTTGCAGGTTTTGCTGCATTTACTCCGGGCTGGCTATTATTTGCATAAAGGGAAATCAGAATGTTTTCAAGGGAATCTATCAGATAGCATGCTAAATTGTCCAATACGAACCATCTACTTTGAGAGCCCTAGTGCCTTCCCTGAGATTAATTCATTTACCTATGAAACTGCCACTGCGTAAGAATGCTCCTTTCTGCTTGAATTATGTCATCCAACATCTTGTTTAAGTTATGTTTTTTAAGGTGAAAATTTTCTGTGTCCAGGATTGTAACTCTAGTTGTATTTTTGCCCCTTTTTCTATAGCTATAACTTGCAACTGGAAACTATTCGCTCAGATTTCAAGTCTGGCTTAGAGGCTTTACTAAAGGAAAAACCTACCAAAGCTATTTTTCTTGGAACTAGAATCGGTGATCCCAATGCGGTATATCTTTTTATAATAATGCCAAATCTTCATTGTCAACTGTGCTTATCATTTTCAATTATTTTTCTATCAATGAGTGATCTATATGTGCCTTCTAATCATTTAAGTTGATGTTTTGTCCATACAGGTTGGTCAAGAGCAGTTCTCCCCTAGTTCAATCGGATGGCCTCCATTTATGAGGGTGAATCCAATATTGGACTGGTCATACAGGTTTGCCTTGTGTCATAACAGTTAATTCTTCATGTTGAAGTACCTTTGAATCACTTAAGAAGTAAAGTTCCTCTCTCTCTTCTCTTTTTATTTTTTCTTCACTGTTACTGGCAGGGATGTCTGGGCTTTCATCTTAATCTGCAAGGTTAAGTACTGCAGCCTCTATGATCAAGGGTAAGCTGCAAAATGTTTGACACTGTCATTTGCCTGCTGGCATCATCTTTTGGAATGTATGACATGAGATTCACTTTTGTTATCTTTTCATGCACATTCCAACATATGCGTTCCATTAAGTATTCCACTCTTCTCATTATGTAAGCCTTTTCTTCTTCTCTTGACTTCGTTCTTGTGACTTATGGAAACTTTTTTTTCTTCTAATTTCTCAATGAGAAATTGTAATTTGCTTCACATGGCCAATTTTATTGTGTGCTATCCATAATTTACAAGTGAAATGACCAGACTCCACTTATTGTGCATGCTTTCTGGTTTCACCATATCAGCTGATTCAGCTCTTATAGTTTTTTTTTAAGTCTCATCTGTCGTATCATATGTAGGTTACCAGTTAATTATAAATATCACTTTTCTTATGTTGAAGTCGGTACAGAAAATATTTAGCATTTTGTGATCTTTAGAGAATCACAGATCCAAAGCTACCGGAATCCCTCTACCCATTGGGTCCATGATATCTCCAAGTCTTGCATTTCTCGCCTAAATTGGGGATGGATCTTATCAATGCCATTAGTTTTATAGACATATACCAAACTAAGACTGATAGCAATTTTAAGGAAAGCTTCAAGAGAAAAAAAAGTACTTATCAATAAAGAAACAATTATTAAATTCATGGGTTTTATGATGAATAGATAATCACTAAACAAGTGAAAAATATCTTACTTAATATTTCAAGTAAACGTAAGTGTTTGGTTTATACCATGCTACAAAATAATGACTGAACTGATTTTATCCTTGCAAAGTGGTGTCCTCATTGCTGCACCCATATCATGACTTAGAGGTGCCATATTCAAAGCATCTATGATCAGATCAATATCTGCACTTCAGCTTTTGCTCAATAAATCAATTATGGGTTAACCTATAACTGTTTAGTGAGAATAGGATTATAAGTTTATTTGCTTGTTTTTCTATCATCTAACTTTGATATTGTACTGGAAGCTAAACATTACTTCTATGTAGATATACTTCCATTGGGAGCATATATGACACGGTTCCTAATGCATTGCTGAGTATTGTTGATTCTTCAAGCACTACAGAGATTTTTAAACCTGCATACATGCTTTCTGATGGAAGATCAGAAAGGGCTGGGAGGACAAAGAAGTTACCTCTTAAATGTGATACAGCTTGTCTAAACAATGGCATGACAAATGTTAGTCAGAGTGGTTCCTTCTTAGCATCAATCATTGTTGTAGGTGATGAGATTCTGTAAGTCGTTCTATGTACTGCATATCCATGTTATTATATAATTTTATATCATAAATACGTACATGGAAATCCACAAGTAGGGCTTTTGGTTAAAATTTTGAGTTAATTTTATTTCCATGATTTCCCAAATTTTTGGTATTCTCGAATGTCAATGAAACTACACTTGTACCCTAGACCTAAACTTATAGTCGTCACATACAATTATACTCTCTTAACTTTTATTTTCTTTCTTCTAACGATGATGCTATCCAAACCTCTGAGCAAGTGGAACAACTTATTCCTGTCATTCATAAAAAAATCTTTTCATGCAAACCTGAAGTTTTTCTGATGTTTTCTGATACATCAGAAAAACTTCTGAGCAAGTGGAACAACTGAGCAAGTGGAACAACTTATTCCTGAGCAAGTGGAACGATGATGCTATCCAAACCTCTGAGCAAGTGGAACAACTTATTCCTGTCATTCATAAAAAAATCTTTTCATGCAAACCTGAAGTTTTTCTGATGTTTTCTGATACACGTTCTACATGTACCTTATAACATATCCCTTCAAAAAGATTATAAGAAGGCTCTAAGAGAAAATGCATTTTTTTTCAGATGTTAGCCATTCATATCAGCAACTGTTGGCTTCATTTATTTATCATGTTACTAGGTTCTTTAAACAGAGATCAAAAGCAGGAAGCCATTCTAATGGAAACTTGATCTGAGTAGAATAGGACTCAACTATTGTAATACCCCTGATTAGTCCCACATCGAAAGTGGGTAAGATTAAGATTGGCTTATAAGGGTCTAATGAGTGTACTACTATAAACTTCAGCTTAAGCATTTTGGTCAGTGGTTTAGACCAAACGAAGTTGATAGGCCAGTTAGCCCATCAGGCCCGGGTCCTGATATTTGGTATCAGAGCTGACCTAGCATTTGAGCATGGTGAGGGGGCTCGAGTAGGAAAAGAGCTCTACCCGTAGACGGAGTCAGAGAACTCGTCACGGCGTGGAGCCACCACTGGGCTATGCCTCAAATGCACTATGCTAGGGTTTGATCTGGGTTATGACGGGGCTTGATGAGGACGTCAAGCCTTTGAGTGGGGGTGATTGTAACACCCCTGATTAGTCCCACATCGAAAGTGGGTAAGATTGGCTTATAAGGGTCTGATGAATGTACTACTATAAACTTCAGCTTAAGCATTTTGGTCAGTGGTTTAGACCAAACGAAGTTGATAAGCCAGTTAGCCCATCAGGCCCGGGTCCTGATAACTATGACCCTAAGTTGATAGGATTTAGTAACTCTTAATAACTGCCTTATTTCTTCGAGGGGAGAATGATTTGAGTAGAGTAGGACTCAACTATGACCCTAAGTTGATAGGATTTAGTAAATCCTATTAACCGCCTTCTTTATTTGGAGGAAGAATGATATCTAAGAGAGTATGGAAAGAGAGAAAAGAAGAGAAGAAAGATACATAAAAGACAATAGGATATCATTGATAACTCATGTTATGATGCCTGTTAGGGTTGAAATAACCTTTATTAGACTCTGACTTTTGCTCTCGCCTTTAGCTTAAGTAATGTGGAATTAAATTTCCCCGCTAACTACCTGGTCAACCTCTTTATTGGTCTGGTCTCTAAGAAAGGATATGGCAAGATGAGACAACCCTGGCCGTGCTTGAAACAGGCTTACTTTAGCTGCTCCCTCTTGTTTTGAATAGGATTGGCCTCTAGTGCAATTGGTCAACCCAATTGAGTTTTGACTCTTTTTTAGTCCGGTCTAAGCACTATTTGGTTTGATTTTGATGCACTTCAAACTTGTTTAGTATGGAAAGGTCATGCTAGAATTTTCTACTCCAACTAGGATTAGATCACATCCTGATTCACATTATGAAAAGCTCCATATCATCTAGAGGTATTTGTTGAATATTGGGACCCACCACTCCACTCAAATACTGTCCAACTTAGTATCGTTCGGTGTGGACCCATGTCAGCTATTAGGCCCTAGGTTATTGCCACTTTTTGGTTGTCTTCTGGGCTATCTTTTGGGATGAGGAAGAGTTCTCCATGATGACTTCAAACACCAGTCAAACTGCTGTGCACCAAATGACATTTATGGTCTGACCAAGGATCATACTGAACTAGCATATAGTCAGTGTGATTTGTTACTCATTGTATAATAATACTTCAGTGATTACAGATTGTATAGATTGATATACTGCATGGTAAACCTGTATTGCAATAGTCCACTGAATTGTCCAAAACAGTGTTACATCAGTATTAAAAATCAAGCTTCATATCACTTGGATTTTGCATTGTAATGTAACGGAACTCATCTTGCTTTGCCATCATATATGCAATGTAGGCATATACATAATTGATTATATATATATATGTGTGTGTGTATATATATATGTGTATATATATATATGTATATATATTTGTGTGTTGGTATGTATGTATGTATGGCAGTTAAGTTTTCTGTTCTATATATTTAAAGAGCTATTATTTATGTTGATGTACATTTGTTTTTCAGGTTTGGCACTGCAGAAGATAAACTAAGTGCGGTATTATGCAAAAAGCTTAATGCCATTGGTTGGCAAGTAACTCGCATGACAGTTGTTCAGAATGATGTAAGACAACTTATGCAATAGAATTAACATTTATTCTCAAAATTTATTTTGTCAAAATCATGGTTCGTCTTACTGGTTCATATCGATATACCGACTGATCATTGTTCTGGTACATACTAAACTATACCGATGTACTAACATGATAAAGTGGGGCATACCGACAAACCAATATGTATCACCTATATCGGTCCCCTGTTGGATCAGTACATACCGCCCATATCGGGGGGTACACCATGGTATCGTGAGACTTGGTCAAAACATTTATGCTCGTTAAATTCATGTTTCAACATTTAATGTCATATTTGTTCTCTGGGAAGAGAATTATAACTGTCTAAATGATTTGACTTAGTGTCCTTGTTGAAGCATAAAATGGAATGTACTATTGTTTGACTTAGTTAAAAAGCTTTATTGAATTTGGTTGTTTTCACATCCTCATTCTCTCCCACTTTTGTATTTTGCCCTAAGCACACAATGCTATATGCTGGCTTTTGGCATCTCTAGTGAGGTAGTTTATTAATACTTTATTCTTAAGTGTATGGTTTGAGTCACAACAGATATGACATCTAAGCTTCATCAATAGGCCAAAAAGTTTATTCTTTTCTGGTCCTTTGCATTTCTTTCTTTTCTTCTCTTCTCTGCATTTAAATTGAAATGAAAATGAGTAACTGAAATATTATTAGCTAGTTTGCAATTGTCGTGACTGTATAAAGTATTGAATGTCTGGAAAGAGGGCCTTATGCAGCAGTTGCAATTTCTCACTGGTGTGATTTGAGCAATGCAGCCCATTTGTGTTTTTTCCCTCTATAGAATTAGGACTACAATGATATATTGTGCAACATTGTAGTTGTACAAGTCTACAAGACCCATGCTTATAAACTTTGTAGCACATAGCAGAATATTTGCCTGAACCATCTTTTTGGTCAACTTTTACTAGTTCATATTTGGTTTTTACCACATTCCTCTATGAATTTCTTTTGCATTAATGCAAAGTATATAATTGCTAAGATGCTTACTTGGTCCTATAAAGTTTCTGCACTTATCTAATGTCTTATATATAATAGGCTTTTCATATGCATTGGTTCAGATCAATGGTAACATAAAATCTTTAATGCTTCCTGTTTTTATTTTAAATCTTGTCATATAGTTCTACTAAGAGCCATATCTGGGATTTATGTTAATGCAGATTGATTGTGTGGCTGCACAAGTTGAACAACAGAAGTCTACAAATGACATGGTTTGTTTGAACCACTTTTAACTATCTTAGAAACTAAGTATTTTAGGTTCTAATATTTAGCTTCAACTCTTTATGGAATTGATCATTAACCTTGTATTTGCAGGTATTCTTGTTGGGAGGACTTGGCCCTATGCATTCAGATGTTTCATTAGCAGGTGTTGCAAAAGCATTTGGAGTTCGGCTGGTTAGTTCTTGAGAATTCTTATTTTGAATCAAAATGTTACTTTTCTTTTGTGGATGGCACCGAGGAATAAAATTTTGGGTTACTGAAACCATATCAGTCTGCAGTCGGATCAGTACAGGTCTGGTCCATGTCGTGTTACTGACTTGCGGTATAGCGACATGTACCGTGGTTTTTTTTTTGTTGTTCGATTGGGGGAGGTGGGGATGAAGAAGGGAGAAGAAGAAAAAAGGAAGAAATAAGTAAGAAGGAAGAGGATGGGAAAGCAAAAAGAAATAAGGAGGAGAAAGAGAAACACCGGATATAAGGTGGATGGCTGGATTTCTTTTGGGGTATTTGGTAAATACTTAACAGAAAACTATCTTCTCCATCTTTAATAACATATAAATTGGTCTCCAAATCAAGGTCTGCCATACCGAAGCGTACCGCCCATACCGGGCGGTACGTACTGGTCCAACAGGTTACCGGTACGCGGACCGCCCGCTACCGGGCGGTACACACCAAAAACCCCGTATCGGGCGATACGGGGCAAAATCGGGCGGTAACGGTCGAAATTTTGACTGTTACCGCACTGTAGCAGTGCTACAGTGTTCCAACGGTCAATTTGACCGTTGGAGCTTTTTCTCCTCCTATTTAAACCATTCTTTTCTCCCCTATTTCATTATACTCCCTTAAATTCTCTCTCAAACTTTCTTTTTCTCTCCTATACTCTGTAAAACAACGATTTGTGAATTCAATCGAGACTAATTTGAGAAGATTAAGAGGAAGAACTTTCTAATCAGATGGTATGTATTCGTTTTCTTTAATTAGAGGGTAATTAAGACTATCATAACTTTTCTAATCAAGAGGTATGTATTCGTTTTCTAATCAAGAGGTATGTATTTGTAACTTGAAAACCCTATCCTAACTTTTTTTTCTAATTTTCAAGTATTTTGGAAGGATAAATCGGTAAAATCAGGTGTACTGCTCGGTACACCTCGGTATACCGGTCGGTACACCTGTACCGTACCGTACCGAGCCTGGGTCGAAACTCCGGTACGGTACGGTATGGCGGACCTTGCTCCAAACTACTGGCAACTTATCAATAATGAGTTAACTTTATGCTGTAAATTTTGCCACCATGTGCTCTTAATGTGGTTAGTTGACGTATCAATTTATGATTGATCTTTAAATTGAGGATGTGTCTGGATTCACCAAATGATTATGTGGGATTTTGTTTATTTTTATATGTTTGTAGATGCCATTTTCACATCTGTAATACGAGATTATAATAAGGGTTATAATAAAAAAAGGGTTATAACATGGTGTAAGTCTCACTAACTTCTTCTGAATTTGCATTGTATTTTTTCCCTTAAAACTACATTTATTAGTTTCACTTTCATATCTCTCCCCTAAAGAAACATACTTATCTGTTTGCATTATTTTGGTCTTATATATATTTACTTGTCATCAGGCAAACATTTTTCATGAGCTTTTTATTTTGGAATTCAGGCTCCTGATGAAGAGTTTGAGGAGTACCTTAGGCTTCTTATAGGAAAGCACTGCACTGGTGACCGAAATGAGGTGATACATAAACATTCGGGCATATGCATTTTTTTGTCATTATTTTCCTTTCCAGTTATTATGGTCAATTTTAAGGTAAGGTCATTTATGTTAAAATAATATTTCATTTTATTTAGTAGAAATCTCTGCTTAAATCTAGCTCACGGGACGTAGGGAACACTTCGGTAGACCTTGCTACTCCTAGTTTCTTTTTTTTGAAGTATCTGTAGTACTTTAGGAGGATTGCTCCATGACCTCAAAGTTATGCTATTTATCCTACTGGCATACAGACTCAAATTTTCTTTCATTCTTTCTATTTCCCAAAGTTGCCTAGTTAGGAAACTTCGGTATTTTAAATGAGGATTCAGGTTATGGTGAAAATATTTGATTCTGCCACTGTCAAACTTAGGCAATTTGTCAAATTAATGAAAATGTTGTATGCATGTTCTATGTGTATAAGTCCAGACTTTTTGATATTTAGTCTTCATTTACTTACCACTTCTCTTACATCTTAAGCTAACTTCAGTTAATGTGTGGTAGAAGTGTACTAAGAGAAAGTACTTAATGCCTTATTCTTATTTGGAAACGATAATCAAGGCATGCTAAAGATGCCACTGCTGGGAGTTTATTTGTTGGTTTTATTATACTGTCAACATTGCTTTTATGATCTGTCAGAAACATAGAAATCATTTCTAATTGGCTACAGTCTGCATGGATGTCTTTGTAGGTGAATATGCCTTCTGTAGCTCTTAAAATACACGATTCATCTAGTTTAGATTAAAGAAAGTTGTCATCTATGAAATTCTTGTAAGCAGATTCTTTACTCATTCAATTTGGACTAGCAATTCATAACTGCGAAATTTGGATTGTTCAACTGGAAATAATTAATGCTAGGGAAATTTCTTTTCTTTTGATTAATGATGAGAATGTTTGCATTACAAGATGGTACAATTCTTTGCACCTTCTGTTCTTTTACTTATAGAAAAGATTGTCTGCCACAATTTTCATTCTTTATTCAACAGAAGGGATTGTAAAGGTTTTTAGTTTTTGTAGTACCGTAGTGTGCATTCCAAATGACAATTATCTATTTTATGGTTTTGATGATAGCAGTAGTTTAATACTTTGTCGTTCTTTGTGCCCTTGGTGAAGCAACATATCTATGTATCTTGTTGCTTGTAAATTTTTACTTGTTTTTTTAGATATTGATATTCTTCAAAGCAAGACAGAAGTAAATTATCTTTCCTTGCTTGGGTCCTCCATTTTTTACATATTAAATTACTTTTGAAGTTAATTTAATGAGGTTTTTGTTGGTAAAGGCTGTAACTGTAAACTTGTTTGTATTCATTTCCAGATGGCTTTATTACCTGAAGGCATAACTGAGTTAATGCAACACAGTAAGCTGCCTGTGCCGTTGGTATGTCCGAGTCTGTCTCAATACAAACTTCCCATTTGTTGATAATTGTTTCTTACATTTATGTTTTACCTTGTTTTTTCACATACATAGCTGCATTTGTGGGCAGACCTTCGTATCATGGTAAAATTGCGTTTTTGCAATTTGGGCAACTTAGATTCAAGACAGGGAAACAATCTCTTTTCCTGCAATGGTAAAGTTGTAAAATTGCCTATGTTAGACTTTCCACTAGCCCATATTAGCAGTAGCCTCGTTCATTGGGCTGCCCTTTTAGATTTATTTGTTTGACACAGAACACAAGGTTCACATGTATTGACAAGCATATTTCTTAACAAGTTGAACAAGTTTTTCTCTTTTAGAAAGGGAGATAACAGCATAGGCATTACTGATCTACCATCTTTTGTAGATTACAGCATTATGGATGGTAGTTTTTTTTTCTAGAATCAATAATGTTTTAAATTCTGAAGTGTAATTTGTTGTAGCACATTGTGGACGGTAGTTTTTTTCATAGCCAGGAGGCTGTTTCTACCATCTGTTGCAATTTTTTTCTTGACTTTCCTTTTTTGTCCTTTCATAATGAGCTACAAGTCTAGCATCTTTTGTAGATAACATCATTATTGATTCTAGACCATTACCTTGCCAATCTAGGTACAACAACCATGATTCGTCCGAGTATATGAGCTTCTGCTTCTTCCTAATTCTTTCAGTTGTCTACCTAAACAAAGAAAAGAAATTGATTTACATTATTGACTTGTCTGACAGGAATTGGTTTGGGTTTCTGAAAAATGTTCCTGGTTTACTTTTGGTTGAGCATTCTGATGTAACTCATGCTGTCGTATAATCAATCTGGAAGCTAAGGCACAAATAGAGCTTTGATATTCAATCTAAAAGACCATACTCTTACGACTGTTAGCATCAATCCTATCTTCAGTGCTGTGCCAATTCAAGCTTGCTGTGAAGCTTTTCTTGTAGATCCAAACACATCAACTTACAGTTAGAAAATCATATAATGTTCTGGTGAAAGATAATGTATTATAATTATTGTATGAAATTCATATTATATAATCGTCAAAAGTTTATGAAAGAAATCTCAAATAAGGAATCTTTCGTCCCATTAGGTAAGAGCACAATGGCATCCCCTCGAGTTGCCGACAAAGGTGGTTGTAGTATGACTTGATCTTGTGGAAAATACTCGTCTATGCATGCCAAGCTCCTGATAGTTGAGCATAAAGGCTCCCTAGCTGGGTTAACCATTTTGTTTTTCTAATCACCCCAAGATCTGAAATTTAGTAGAGATCTGCAATTGTATTTGTGTTGACTTGTTTCATCACATCTGCAATCCTATTTTGTGTAATCTGTCAGCATGTGGTTACTCAGCTCCACATTGGCAATGGTGCTGCTCTTTCTTTGTAATTAGGATTCATTTGTTGATTGTTAATCACAAGAAAATTTGAAGTGTAATTTGCTGTAGCACATGATGGATGGTAGTTTTTTGCTTAGCCAGAAGCATCTTGCTATAAGGATCACTGTTCAGGTTGATTAATTCGTTTTTCACATTTAACAAAGAAAATATTAATATTTGTTAGCATTTACCTATGTTGAACTTACAGTTCTGCTTGATGAGCAGTTTTCTTCACCTGAGCATGCATTTGTTTACTTTTGTTGCAGATCAAATGTCAAAATGTAATTATTCTTGCAGCAACAAATGTGTCTGAACTAGAAACACAATGGGATTGTCTTCTTGAAACACCAAGTCACCCGTTAATGCGTTTGCCACCATTCATGTCAAAGCATCTTGGTACCATGCTTTCTGATGTATACTTCTATCTTCAGCTTCGATGCTTTCATGTTGATGCATCTAATTACCAAACTAATTTATTTTCTTATGCTACATTCATGCTATAGATTATCTTTATTGCTTTACTCTGCAACCTCTGTTTTTGATTGAGTAGATCAGTATGCTCTAGTTAAAATGTATACAGCTGAATTTCACATTTCCTGAATTTTTCTTTGTTATCAATTGTTTTAATGCGAGTGGACATATACATATGTTCATATGTGCATCTGTGAGCTGTATTATTCTGATAAAAATACAGAAATTGTACTAAAGCTGTCTCATCAAACAAGTTGTAGGGTTTCTGTGCTGTGTATAGTGCCATCCCAAATACTGAGCTAAAATAATTAGTCACTCTCGTTTGAACCCTCTGTGTGCCAGTCCAACGTGTTCTGCTGGGTGAGAATTTGAGTTATGTGGCACAGGGGCGACAGCAATGTGTGGGTACAATCTGAGTTGACCAGCACAGGGTTCTTTGCCTGACCAGCACACCATTGGTTTTCCCTCAGTATGGCATTGACTGACATTTACATCCATAACAGAAACTATCATAGGTGATTTTTTTCCAATAGTGGAGTTATTTTAGTGTTGTTCAATTTACGAATTCTTGAGGTCAAAGTTAGTAAATATGTTATCAGCATTTTGGTTAAAATATTCTGTTGAACCTGATATTGGCACCTATTTTCCCATTAGAATGAAATATATTGGATTCATCACTACTTCTAATCTCAATAACTGACTAGATGTCATTACCCTTGTTTCTTGTCTCATGCATTGCAGGTTGAAACTGCTCAAACTATATCAAAGTTGTGCCTTGAATTCCCAGATATTTACATAGGTAAGCCTATCAGCATTTATGTACAGGTCAATTATATAAAGGAACTACTTACCGGTTATTGAAGTGTCTATCATGAGGATGGCTTAGCTTTCAACTGATGCTTGTGATCTTTTTAGTGATTATTTCTATTAAAAATGTAGGATGCCAACGGAAGTCCAGGGTTGGGCCTCTCGTAATAACTTTTGTCGGAAAGGTAAATGTTTCAAGGCTCCAAGCCCATTCACGGATGCTACCATACAACTGACGCATTTGTGGCATTTTCTATCTTTTATGTGGATTTTGATATTGTTAATACCTATCATTCACATTTATTTCAGGACAAGACAAGAATTGAATTGGCTGCTGAGAAACTGTCTAATAGTTTTCCGGCAGGAGCCTTCTCCGGAGCAGACTGTGGCTGACATACTCTGCCGGAAAAATTCATTCACTATCAAACCCAGGGTGGTGGGGAGAGATGCTCCTGAGATACTGGTTGGAACAAAGAATTCCTTATTATTAAAGCTCTCTCTGCCCAACTACACATGCATCTGAAGAAGCATATTCCTGCAGTTCCTTTGGTGAAGGACCAACTGAACTGTTGAGGAAGGTCATCCAATTTCCCTACTTGTAGAAGGAAGGTCAGACAACCAACATTTAAATTAAACTACGTGACTTAACATATACAAGATTCTCAGAGAAAGATTAAGAAATTGAAATTTGTCTTTCAGAATCAGAATCAGATAACCACCTCTCTTCAGCAAATTTTTTTTTCTTTTACTTATCTTGGAAAAAGGTGTTTCTGCTCTGGGTATGTTTCAGGACTGACAGATGTTAAGAGAAGAGATTGCCTTACACTGAATTGCCTTCTACATCTTGTTCTGGAGACTTGCCAAAGATATTCTAATCCTGCATGACTGTTGTTCATCAGAAGCATGGCACATATGCATGCTACACTAATTGTTGATGATGGCAAGTAGAACAAAAACAAAAGTATTACTCTCTTCACCTTCACAGCATCTGATCAATGATTGGGTTAAACACGTATTAGAAGTTAAGATTGACCTATCATATGATTGTAGAATAATCCTCCCTCTTCCTCCTGTTCTATATAGTTAATTATTTTAGCATTCAGATATAAGTTAACTATGAAATCTTTTTTTTTGAAACCAGGATTGTTTAATGTTCCGTACAATCCCAGAACAAGGTGAATGCCTCTCCCTCACACAAGCAGCATTTCACAAAATCGAATCCCAGTATCAAGGGCTAATTAAATATTATTAGTTTGACCTCTTTTATCATTTTGATTTTTAGATTTAAAAATTTTATATTAAAATTTTTTATAGTTATAAAAGAAAATTATTTAATCTTATTTATCCTAATGTCGTTAGTTTTATCGATGAAAGATACAACACGTAAATGAATGACATGAAAATGATAGGTAAAAAGGTAATTTAACAGTGGTGGCTATTGATAACGTTGTGGGTGGCCGTTGTGATGGTAGTTGACGATAATGATGTGGTGGTTCGTCTTGTCGATGTCAATCTAAATATCAATGACGAGGAGAAAGAGGAGGCATAGTAGTGAGACACATAATATATGTTGATGTTGAAGGAGGAAAAGGCCTCACCTCCCTCCTCTTCCTCCTTCAGCGTCGGAGGAGGAAGAGGAGGCAAGTGAGATAGAGCAGTGCAACATCGGAGGAGAAAGAGGAGATAGGTGAAGCATCTGCATTGTCACCGTATTGTTCTGTCTCCTTTTCGTTTTCGTCGACCATCGCATCGTTCGATGCAACGTCGCACTGTCTCCTTTATGTTAATGCTGCATCGCTCTACGTCCTCTTTGTTATCATCGAGCATCGCATCATTTGATATGGCACCACATTGCCTCTTTTCGATTTCGTTGACCACTACATCGCTTCGCTGGAAGAGAAAGAGGAGGAAGAGTGGTGTGGCACCGATGCGGATGCCTCACCTCCCTCTTCTTTCTCTTCCTCTGACGACATAAATGTCTTCCTATTTTGTCTCCTTTTCCTTATCATTGACATCGACAAAGTCGACCACCACCACAATAACCACCCACGATGTTATCATCTACTACCACTATTGAAATTATCTTTTTAGCTATTATTTTTATATCATTCATGTGTGGTCACGTATTGTATCTTCCGTCGATAAGGTCGATGGTTTTAGGATATATAAAATTAAATATTTTATTTTCATAATTATAAAAATTTTAATAAATTTTTTAAGTTTACAAATCGAGATAGATCTAACTAGAAACTGCAACTTGTAATTTTAATAAATTACAAGATAATCTAGTATGTAATTAACTCATAAGATCAAGTCCATAACTTTGGGACACTGCAACTTTCTTTATGGTAGAGTCTGTCCTAGTATAAAAATGCCAACCTTGTACCTACCATCCCATCTACTACCCCTATGAAAGGACATTCTTCTAAAAAGATTGATCAAACTTAAACTATATAGAGGTGTAAATTATACTGAAGTAGGTGAGACAGCTGGCAAAGCTGCAACATTATCTGCCAAATGAAGTGTCATTACATGATTTTTAAGTGATATATATATATATATATATATATATATATATATATATATATATATATATATATATATATATATATATATATATATAGCTCAATAACCAGTGAATCCCCAAAGACATCAAATTTTTTTGAAGGAATAATGGGTTTTACAACCTATTATTATGTAAAGAAGCTAATAAAGGCAGTAATTGTTATTTGGAGCCTTGGACTTGTATATATCCAAGAAGAAAACTCTATCAGTAACCTCGTCAACTTTGAGAATTATTTCAAACAACATTTTCGCAAGTGAGATTTTATGGCTTTAATAAACTTCACTTACTCTTAACCCAATATCATAATCCATCCTCCATGGCATCCTTTTGAGCAAGCTTTGACATGGAAAACTGGTTTGTTTGTTTTTCTTGAGAATGGCATAGTTTATCAGAACAATGTGTTAATGTTAGGGGTCTTCAAATCAATTCAAAAACTAAAATCAAGTGTTTTGAGAATGGCATAGTAATGATTTGGTTTTGAAGATTCTAATTTGGAAGTACCCTTCTTTGAGATTCGATTAACCAATTTGAATCGAATCAAATCGATTTTAATTTAAAAGGTATCATTAAGTTCACTATCATAAGTCATTCATCAATTTAAATAGATTAATCAAATCGATCCAAATACCTAATTTTACAAATAATATGGGCTTAATTTTATAAATATTATTGTGTCGTTCGATTGGATTAAGATTTTAATTTAATTAAAATCAGTTCATTTAAAAATTTTATTTTTTTAAATTATAAATCAATTAGTCAATTAATCAAATCGAATTAATCGACGTTGAATCTATTCGATTAAATAGATCTGAATTTTTTTTTGTTTGGACTATCTTACTGATAGAAGATAAGATTTCCCCAACTATACGAGGAAATCTCTCACTCTGTTAGAAATTCTTTCTCCTAATTTGTATAAATAGGAGAGAAACATGTTCCCTTGTCTTCTACTCTTGCCCTATTCACAAAGTCTCTCGTTTGTAAATCATTCTTTACATCTCTTTGCATCTAAGATTGGTATCCTTATCAGGAGCACCATCTTGCGGGGGCTATCCTGTTGAGGGAAATTCTTTCACCTAATTTGTATAAATAGGAGAGGGAACATATTAATGTGTTAAAATATTTTTATTTCTTCAATAAAGCTTCTTCTCTTCTTCAATAAAACTTCTTCAATAATTATTCTTTATCTTCTATTCTTTTCATCATTTACTTTAATCGAATCAATTTAACCTTTCAACATGCTTAGTTAATGTGTTGAATACAATAAAGTAGGTTTAATAAGATAAAAAATGGGAATACAATATTAGTACTAACTTGTCTTTGTTTCGAGCAATTCTTTCTTAACAAAATTGCTATTATGATCTTTCAACTATCTTTATGGAACAAAAATAAAATTCATTAATAAATCTGTACTCGAAACTTTTAGATTAAAGTGGTAATAATGTATCTCAGTGAATCAAAGAGTTTGCCTCTTGTTTTTGTTACTTGTCAAAGATTTTATTGGCTTCCTTATTTACATATGTAGCAAATTAAGTCGCAAGCATGTAATGTAATGTATATGACAGCAAAGTTAAGTGCAGCCCAATCAATAAAACATGTACCACATACTGACATGCAAGCGTGAAAGAATGCAAGAGAAAGTGACAAAGCCTTTGGTGGGAGAATTCAGGAAGACAGATGTTTTTATCTTTTAAGGTTAATGCAAGATGATGACAAAAGAATCTAAGCTCTGAAATCAACTTGGATTTGAAAGCATATATCCTCTCCCTCTCCCTCTCCCTCTGCCGGCCAAGGAAGACTCTCTATCTTCTCCTCCCATTCATCGATGCTGCCTGCGGTTGCGCTGGCCTTAAAGAACCAACACCCTTGTCCTGTCTCCCCTATTTTTCTTGGAACAGCCAAAGCTTACCGCCATGGATGAGCTCGCAAGAAGCTGAGAACACTGAAAAGCCCACGAAGCCGATCTCAGTTGGAGCTACGCTCCAAAGCGTCGCATTTATATATGAGGACGAGACACGCTTCTTCCGCTGGTACCGAGTTGTCCCCGGTTTCCATGTCCCATCTCCATGTGACCTCTGAAGGTCATTGATATGTGTTTGCACTGTTGGTGCTTCTTCGGGAATTGAGACTCGGATGGAGGAAGCCATTTACAGGTTAAAGAAGCTTTCTGTTTCTTCGAGTGAAGGTCTATGATGACTTGATAGATTTAGGGTTTCTGTTTCTTTATGATTCGTTGCGACTCTCGATGATGTTCTTGGGAGACTGCAACTCACCGAGCGCTGGAGGCAGGCACATTAGATTTAGCTCTGAATGATGAGGTCGGACCAGACACACACAGCAAACATCGTGTCAGAAGCAACCCCAAGAACAATATCCGACGCTGGTTGTGAAGAAGCCCATGCACCGTCAAAGTCACACAATCATATCCCTCCTCCCGAGGAGGAGGAGGAGGAGAAAATAAAGGAAAACAGATGCTTGTAATTATACAGTCAGCAGTGGTACATGGCGCTAGCTATGTTCCTGAAGCTCGTGTCCGTGGCTGCACCGCTTCTGCCATCCAGATAGAGGCCATGGCAGGCATCAGTTGGACAAGCGATGGTCGGCTTGACCTCACCAAAGCTGTATCCAATCGATGATGCTTCACATCCACCACCACCACCACCAAGCAGAAGCTTCTCGGTCTCCAACCCGCCATAGAGATGGCTCTCGAAGCCCATGTTCTCCCTTCCATTATATAACCCGTGGTTGAAGTCCCTCCCGTAGCCGATCTGTATGCTGCTGCCATCGGATGAACTGCAGCTGTGGTGATCACCTCCGAACACGATGAGATTGCCACTCTGATGCGTCGGGTGTGCCACCAGAGAATTCAGGAGATGAGAGATGGGGATGCCTTCCAGGTCAGGTGCTGACGATGAGAACGGAGCAGTGACCGCAAAGGACGACGGAAAGAACTGCTGTTGTTGCTGCTGCTGCTCCTGGAGCTGATGCTTCTTCTGCTGCTGATGATGAGGCTTTCTGTGGGATGTCGGTTGGCCCATTAGCCTTTTCTTCAGCTTGGTGTTCCAGTAGTTCTTGATGTCGTTGTCAGTCCTCCCCGGAAGCTGGGCTGCTATGATGGACCATCTGCACTTGGGAATTTGGCACATCGGATGAGAGAAAGCATATAACTACGGACTCCATCGCATCGAATGCAGTGGCATCAAGAACACGATCAAATTCACCTGCTTCCGATGTTAGCAAACAGGCTGCATATGATCCTATCTTCCTCATCGGAGAAATCCCCGTGCTTTATGTTAGGCCTCAAATAGTTGAGCCATCTCAGCCTGCAACTCTTCCCACACCTCCTCAGACCTGTTGGCAGTCCATTTCAATCCCCAGAATTCCTCAAACACTCCTGGAAGAGCGCATACAAATACAAAAAGGGAATCGAAACCACAAAACTCCTTTGGGTTACCAGCTTTCTGAGGGAGAGCGATCCAGTTTCCACCTGTTCCATGCTTCTCCATGTACTCCTTCAGCTGCTTGTCTTCCTCCGGAGACCAGGGGCCTTTCTTGACATTTGCCTTGTCGCAGCATGGAGCCCTCCCCATGGCGGCAGATGTTGCAGCTCGATCGCCTGTGGCTCCACCCCCACGTCTTCTTCCCACTGGATTCTTGAGGTCGATCGCCTGGCCTTGGAACACTGCCACAACACAGTATGAAGGAGACAGAGAAGGAGATGGACAACGCAGAGGTATATAGAGGTTGGAAATGCTAAACAAGTCAAAGGATAGGCTGTCAAGTTTCAATCAGCTTCTCCAGCCTCTCTTGGGTGCACGCATCTTGGTGTCAGAGATTTATAAGACTCACCATCACCACCTATAAAGAAAACCCAGTCCCTGTACTTTTGGAGACCCTACATCTGATGAAACCCTGCTCGTTTTGGCTTGCTCCTCTTCCCTCCATTCCTTCTACCGAGACCAATATATGCTGGTAGAAGCATTGAATTCTGTTGGATCAGTCTAGTCCAAGTGCATATGGTAGACAAAATTGTCACTGACTCCATGCCAGAGTTCAAGTCCGAGGGCTGTGTCTAAGACTTGTCGCCATCCCTCCCTTTTAATTAACGTAACAAGCAATCGGAATGTAGCGATAATCTCTGCCCAAGTAATTAGTACATGTGATGCTACCAAACATCACCTTCCCCCGATAGCTTAACCTTTCCCCTTGCACTGCTGAGTTCATCCACATGTTAACCTTCTGCTTTAGCCATTGTTTTGCTCTCGGGAGTCATGGATTGATACCTTAAGATGGTTGAGAATGGATGTCAACCCCTCATTTTCTGTGATGTAAAGGGACACTGTAGTCATCAGCAGTGAAATTGACCAGTGTCCCATGTTTTCAACTTCCAGCTAACTTTTGAATCTCTCATGTCCATTATAAAAAGGAAAACAAATTGTGATTAGACATGTAGCTGCAACTCTGACCCAATAATAATAACTTTGTTCGTTTGCCTCCTCGATCATAAATATTTTATACACTTGATCATTCAAGAAGAAGGTCATCACCATGAACCTTGCTTCCAGTGGGCAATGCCCTGGTATTTGATTGCTGTCTTCTCTTCAAAGTGGTTGGTGATGACTGACGAAAGCAGAAACTAGTTTGTGTTCGATGTTCAACAGCACCGACTCGTGTAGTAGAATTTAGAGAGAGGGGACTTGACACTGCTGAATTCTAGAAAATGTTGATGCTCTTAGTCTAAACTTTGTACTCAAGAAAATCTACATCTTTCACATCATTAACAGTAACAGCAGCACCAGCACCAGCACCAGTCGCTATTGGAAAATGTTTTCAGGCACCAAACACATCATTTTGCAGCCCAAAGAAAAAATGATGACTTCTACACATTGACAGATGGAGAAAGACATGAGATTGTCACGGAAGTGGTCGTGTCATGAACACAGTCACATAGTGGCTCTTGATCTTTAGCTCAACTAATCATGAAAAGGGAAAAGGTAGTCCATTCATGGAAAGATCTTATGTTCTCATACATAAACCCTACTGTTTGCTTTCTTGCGGCATGTTATTTTGTACTGTAGTACCATGTGGTATTTAGGTTGATGTGGATCTAATGCGTCTTCACATTGTTTATGCGGTCCATTAGCTTCTCAACACGCTGTTCAACTTCAAATACTTTTGGATAATCTGTAGCTATGCATATTGTAAACAAAGTATGGCAACCATGGGAATGCACAAAACAACAAATACGACAGAAGCACAACTGTATGGTCCGGTGGAAACTATTCACAGCTACCTATGAGGTGTTGTTCATGGTTAGAACCCAAGAAAACAAAGAAGACAGAGAAAGAAGAAACGTCTTGGAAAAGGAGAAGTCAAGAAACACTTCCAAACCATGTGTTTGTGTGAGTGGCTCATAGACAAATCAATCTTTTACCTTTCAGCACCTTGTTTGGTATTAAAACTGACTTGACTCTTCTCAGTCCATCTCAATTATATGAATACTGATATCGACAGGACATTTGAGCAGCAACTTTCCAAGCTAAACTGATGATTGTCTTACCCTAATACCAACCTTATCCGCATATATAGAACATGTTTGACAACGTATATGACAGTAGGATTCAAGATAACCAGGCATCATCTTGATAATTCTTGTCTTTTGCATTCAGATAAGAACACAATTTTCATAAGAATCCAACGTGAACCCACTGGATATATCTGCTGGCAAGAAACATCAGCCTTATTTGATGATAGATTCCTAACTAGACAAAGCATGAGTCAACTCTCATATTTTAAAGGAACACATCTTGGTTATACTCATATTCTAAGAGTATGAATAGTGAGACAGTGGATGCCTTAGTGCATGCACCTTGTGCATCCACCGAAGGATATTTAAAAGGAAAGATGTCAAAGAGATGAGAGTCTGCAATGTCAGGCTGTGAATATAGAAAGACCAAGGCCACCAACATCTCAACACACTGAGGTGGACTTGTATTTAGGGCAGGTTGGGGTTGATGGGATGGAGCCTCACAGTTGATAACTGAGATATCTGTCATGGAATCTTCAATCAAGCAAGATGACAACAGTCTGATAACTGTGCTGAAATCTTAGTGTCGTCACTTGCGATTAACTCTCAAAACAATGCCCATGGAGCACTTTCTTTTCTTGTTTTGGTTCCCTTTGAGGTAGCACTTCTCCAGCCAAGCCAGCTCAGGGATGGTTCACAATGTGGTGGTAGCAGATGAGGACTCTCTTTTTATATTGAGATAAAAGAGTGATCATCTTCGGCTGGTGTACAGATTGGAGCATGTTGTTAGAAGTGCATCATTAATCAAGTATGATTGCAAGCCTTGCGAGGTTCTTGATGGCAGGTGTTTGTGAAGATTCAAAACCAGATGCATTGGTTGGTGGGAGGGCTGTGAAATCAAGGCAATGAAAGATTTGAAGCAGAGAGAGAGAGAGAGAGAGAGAGAGAGAGAGAGAGAGAGGGGTTGTGATCCTCCCTTCCCTAGAAAGATTGGACAAGACAAATGTCTTGTCCATCTCTGTGGCAAATTTGTCTGCCTCTCCGATCTGCAAAACCATATGCTGCAATGCCTGGGAGCAACTCCAACAGACGGAGAGGCTGGTGTTTTGTCCATTTCAAGCGCTATCCAATTTGGATGCAGACACAGCCACTGCCCCTTATGATGGTCTCAGTCCAACATTTTGGATCTGGAAACCATGCATCTCATCACCCACCCCACATCCAAATCTAACCTGTCCTCTTATTGGTGTTTGGGGAAAAATAATGACAAGTCTTTTAACTGTGGCCATGGGGTTTTTCTGATTCTGCTGGAATGTAGTGTCCCAAGGATGAGAGAGAAAGAATAAAATAGAAAAATAAAAGGAATATAATAAAAAGAATAGGTGCCCATCATGGTTATAAAGATTGAATTGAATGAGTGAATCAATTTGTTGGACTGTACATGTCTAATAAATTTTATTAAAAATAAAATAAAAATTATATTATTAAAAAGACAAATTCTAAAAAAAATCTTGTAAGTTTAATTTTTTTTAGGACCGTGAAAAAAGATAAATTCATCCCAACTTTGAAAAAATTTTAAACAATATCCATGATCACATAAAGGATTATTTTACCCGCATGTAGAGGTGTAGGAGGTCGGGGGTGGATTCAATGTGGTTAACTTACACATGGAGGTGTAAACGATTAAGAGAGAGAAGGGGGGGCGACCAATAAAACATGTTTGTGCATGGAGGTGTAGGCATCCAATGGAGAGGAGGGGTCAGTTGACGAGATTAGCTCACATGTTGAGGCACAAAGTAGTCATGGGAGGGGTCAATTGGGCTAGCCTACTGCGGAGGTGCAAGCAGCTACAAGAGGAGAGGAGGCGAGCGGTCGACAAGTGGAGGACAGTGGTTGACAAGGATAGGATGATGATCTTAAAAAAAATTGAATGCCATCTGAAATTTTTTTAAAATTAGGACGCTCCACAGGAAATTCCAAAATTTATGATTTTTTTAAAAAATTAACATTATAAAAATATAAAATAAATAAAAAATTATTATAATTTTTTTTTATAATATAACGAAAGAAGACTAATATGAATCGATAATATAAGATTTTTCATTTCTTTGATCCTTATAATAAAAAAGACTAGCATCTTTAGGAAAATTAAAATATCTTTAATAATAAACAAATAATTGAGAGAATTTCATTCTTTTAAGATTTAAAATATTTAATTAATAAACTGAACCAAACCTTTCAAAGTTGGGGCTCTTTTGACAACCCAAATGGTGCCATCTTATCACGCCCCTCACTTGGGTGATAAACAATTTAATTTCTCGATCATGCATATGTTTCTTATTCATTTTTAGTGGTCAGATTACACCACTATCCTTCCTCGAACCTGATTTAAAAGACACAAATCTTGATCTGTGTATGTCACAATTGCAAGTCTAATCGATCGTCAAAATAAACTCGATCTATATTGATAGATTCAATGCGTCTTGTATCTCAATTTGCAGTCTACAATAATCTCGATTCGATGCGTCTCTGTAAGCTTCTTCTTGTGCTGTCGTAGATCCTTGAAACGGGTCTTCTAGTATAAAAATCGTCCTTAGTTGTGAGAGAATATTTTGTGTTCCTCCCATTCCATCCGCATTAGCTAGCAGTAGTTGGTATTCTTCAGGGTAGGCCATCCGCCATTGGATCCATGCTAGTTTCTCCGCTTCTCCGAGCAGATTTTCAATAAATTCCATTTTTGCTAGAGGATCTGTGAATCCTTGTGAAGATACTAAATTCTTTGTTATTGATTCCCACCTCATAAATACTTCATCGAACATTCCCAGTTGGGATGGGATTATGAACATCGCTCCTTGCTGTTGGAAAGCCGAAGGGAGGTTCCAGGCTTCCGAGAAGTTCTTCGCCTTGAACCTTGGCTGTCTTGAGTGTCCTTCATATTCTGGTTTCTGGCTTGTGGATTCTATGTTCACAGCCGGGGGATAGTTTACGGGTCCCATGGTTGAGTCCGTTGGTGGCCTGTAATTTGATATAGCAGATGATGAATATACCTGTTGAGATAGCCTTGCTAACTGTGGGTAATTCCATTATCAGTTCCTCCTCTAGTCCTGCTGCGATTAATTCCTTTTGACGCTTCCGAGGGTACGGCATCTCTACTTCCTCTTCTGTGATGTGGGTGCCTTGGAAGTAGGAATTAAGGTTTTCCCTTAGCTCCTCAGCCTCGTCCTCGCTGTCGTTTAATTGAATGTTGACAGCTATTGTGTGGATTCGGATTTCCTCTTCATCGCTGAATGTTTCGTCATCCGTGTTGTTGTAACGGATCCTGCTGGATGTTGATGCTGCTTTATAATTGTCGAAGCTAATTGAAATTCTTCCGTCAATCAGATTTCGGCTCCTGAGTTCGGCAGGTTGTATGGGAATTGAGACCTGTGTGGGTCTGATCATCCAGTCTCTTCCTCTGATTTCTGCTGTGGAATACCTTCTTCCTGGCAAGGCCCTTACGCCATGGCTTGTTAAGTAATCCACCACCCCTGAAATTTCATATGCAAAGGCGACATTCGGGGTATTTGAAAGTCGCCCCACCATTCCCCTGGTGATTAGCAGATTTGCCTCTCCATTCTGCCATGTGTCATATCCACGGGTTAGTATAGAAAGTTGTATATTACGGTAAAAATCTCCTATCGTCATCATGGTGTCTGGTACAACGTAGACCAGTTGACTTCCTCTAGTCAGGTCTACTTCCATTGTGGCAATGATGGACCTATCATCAGCCCATCTGTTGTCTCGGAACACTAATAGTGCCAGTGTTCCCTCTTCCTGTCTATGGAGTGTCTGGACCCTTGTTTGTAGGATCCCGAGATGAATATACCTCATCCCGCTCCTGATCAGTTGGTCAAAGCTTGGCTCCTGAATGAAAGCCCTGTCTTCTTGATTGTTGGTGACCAACATAGCTTCTTCAGATCGATGCGTATAGACCCTGTGATGCACATCATCTCTTCTCGAGTGGTATAATACTTCGGCAGGTGCTATTGCAGCTCTTTCCCTCATGGATAATTGCAGCTGCGCTTGAGGGTCTATTTGTTGTTCCAGAACCTGCGCGTTTAAGTCTGTATTTCTGAAGATGAGTCGCCCAAGTCGTCTTCTAGCGTTGAATATTCTCCTCTGGTTTCTTCTGTAGTTCCTGATTTGGTCTTCTACAAGAGGAGTTGACGTAGATACCTCTTGGGTCTGTGTCCTGGAAGTCATCTTCTGTTTTCTTGGAAGATTTTTATAGGGTCTTTAAAGACTAATATTCTTCCTTTTGTCTCCTTAGGCCTTTCAGAGGGGCCTAGGTTGAGGTTTGCTAGTTTGGTGATGAGTTCGTCTGGTACTACTTGGGATTGCGTTGCCTTTGATTGTTGCAATTCCCGTATTGTCTGTAGCTCCGTTCGTATTCCTTTTATGTTTTCAGCAATTTGTACCAGAAGTTGAATTTGTACGTTATGCTGCTTGATTACGGCTACCTAATGGTTAAGAGTTCCCTGAAAATCACTTGTCTTGAGAAACCCAAGTGATGGGGGTTCAATAGATTCAGTAGCTTTAAGAGCTTCTTTGTAAGATTCGGTACTCCTGGAGGATATATGACTCATCCAAATATTTGTTTTTCTATTTTGGATAATAGAATTTCAATCCTTTGGAGTTTTTGGTCCAGGCTATGTGAAAGTCGTAAGGCTTCTTCCTCAATGAGTTTGGGTTGCTTAGTTATCTCTAGAACCAATTTTTGAACATCAGCTTGAGTAAGAGGCTTGTTCTTGATGAGTAAGGAAGACAGCGTTGTTATTGAGGATTCGAGGTTCTTAACCCTATGCTCAAGGTTGCGGTTTTCTTCAAGCAAAAGTTTGAAGTTTCTCAGATTTACTCTACTTGAAAGACAAGTTCGGTCGTAAATGACAGAGATGTTGTGAGCTAGTTCTTTCTTAGTGGGTTTTGGAGTCTCCGCTAGATTTAGGTAGTCCAGATGGGAGGTATGGGAGTCTGTATACCATTTTTGAATAGCTTCTTCCCAAAGCTTAGACATATGCTAAATATGCATTGTTTTAGATCTACTTACGTTCTCAACTTCGAGAGCTTGCGTCAAAGGTCTTACTGTGGTTCCCTGACCTGGTTGCCTTCCTCGGGCTCCTCACAAGTTTTAAACCGTAAGTGATGTTTTACAAAGCAAACTTAGCATAAATATCATAGCAATTCGGTTAGAGACTATATCAAAACAGAATACAACCGGCTCTGATACCAGAAAGTCGACGGAAGCGGGAGCGGGATCCAAGTAACCTCAACCATATTATTCAGTTCTTAAATGATTATATGAGGTTATCTTGAAAGGTTATCTTGCACTAACCTCAACCATATTATTCAGTTCTTAAATGATTATATGAGGTTGGCATCCAAAACAGGTAGGATGTTCGTAGGACCAGAATTATCCGAAAAGTTATGGTCCAAAATGCCAGGGGAGCTAGGAAAAAGGATCAAAGAGGCATTTGAAGCAAAATACAGGGGAAACACCATAGGGGTAATCCCAAGGATTCTCTTCTCCTACAAATATTTAGAAGCAGAGTGCAAGGATGCTGCATTCAGAAGAGCATTAAAAGACCTATCCTTTTGCAGTAAGATTCCTATCCCAGGATATTACAACAAACCCGAAAGAAAATATGGGGTAAGGAGATCAACTACCTACAAGGGTAAACCCCACTCATCTCATGCAAGAATTGAAAAGAGGAAGCATTTGATAAGAAATAAGAAATGCAAGTGCTACCTTTGTGGAGAAGAAGGGCATTTTGCAAGGGAATGCCCTAACGACCGAAAAAATACATTGAAAGGTCGATTGGCGGCGAATCCAAGAATTGCACAGCAAATTCCACATTCCAAGTTGCATTTGGGGCTGCCAGCGAATAGAGACCCACCAAATATAAAGCCCAGCCCAGTAATCAGAACTCACGTGGATCTCAAAGCGCCGGAGGTCAGGTCAGATCTCAATGCTTTATGAATCGTGCAGTCACGGATCGCTGGCCCACTCGAACCGCCTCGGACCGGATCGATTCCCAACTCACGCGTGGACGGCAGAGAAGATGTCCGCATACTAATTTAACGGTAGATGATGTAACCGCATATTAATGCTAGCCGTATCACGAAGAACAAAGCAAGGTGATGGTTGGGTTCAGTCGTACAATAATAAAGAAGTAATTGAACTAATATTAGATCGGCATTAAGGGCAAACCCTCGCAACAACGTAGGAACCGTATCCTCCACGCCGCCCTCCAATTTCTCTCTCCCCTTCGAATTTAGCCCGGGTTTTGTCCGTCTGCCGTCTGTTGAGACCGATCCGTTGATTTGGTTTGGGGATTTGAGCAGGGGATGGTGTCGGACGCGAGCAAGAAGAAGGCGGCGGCCAAAAAGGCCGCGGCGGCAGCGAAGAGGGGAGGGAAATCATCGGCCACGTCGTCGAAGGCGGCCGCCGATGTGCCGAATGGGGCGGCGGTGGGGAAGGTGGCCGATGGAGTCGGATCGATGCGGATCTCGGATCGGACGTGCACGGGTGTCCTCGCCTCGCATCCGCTCTCCAGAGATATCCATGTACCTTCATTTTTCCCTCTCTACCTTTGGTTCGTAAAGATACGTTTTTGTTCCGTGTTAAGTAAGCTAATGCTTAATCTAACAAGTGAAAATCATAGTGGGGTTATTTCAGAAATGGAATTTTGATTATAGTGAAAATGTATCTGAGCATGATCATCAGTTTTCGATTATCAAATCAAGTAGGGTTCGAATTTGAAATTTAGAGTAAAAAATGAGAATTGTTTGGGCATATATACAAGTTAATTTAATATTTCTTATGGACCACTAGGTGCAGTTTCGTAGGAAATGAGTCACTTATAAAATGTTATGTTGTTTATGGCTTGCAATGTGATCGGGGTACAGAGTTATGAAATTCTGGGCACAGAGTTATTCTTTTCTGTCGCAATAATATTGCTCCTTATTTGGTGAAGTCCTTGATTCGGAAAAGACAGTCAGTATGGCCTAGGCTTTTATGGTTATCAGAGAACTAAAGACTATTTTTATTTGTCTTCATTGCTTGTAGATATTTTGCCTATGTTTTCTACCATCAGTTATGAAATTCTTTATCATCATCTAAATAAAGAATATATTGGGAAAAGCTCACTTAAAAAATATACATATGAATCCCCTTACACTCCAAAGCTTAATGAATTTCTATATCATTAAGGAAGAAAAAGGAGTGTTTATGTTGGCCAAGTTTTTGAAATGATACTATATCATTAAGAAATTTTTTAATATTGTAAGGCTATATGCTTTTCTTCTGATGTTCTTAAGAGTGACCTTAAATAAATAATGATGAGCATGACGGCAGTGGAACAAGATGTCTTTATTCAGTATGTTGTTTGCTCTGAAGCAGTGTTGAGAACAGATGCATCATATGATTACAGGCTCATAAGCAATTCTTTTCTTGATTGTTGAGTACCAGGATGAAGCTCAAAATTACAGAACTTATTTGGTCACCATTGTCCAAAAAATTCTGTTTCCATCTTGTTGACAGGACTGCTTCTCTTAATCATTTCCTTATCTGCACAAGCATATTCTTGTTTTCCTTATTTCATAATTGTTAAGAATATGGTATATACTAACTTTTGGATGGTTCATTGCCCCCTTGAAGTTGGTTGCTTGAAAGGGTTCATTTTGTCACTATATGGAATTTTGGAATTATTGATGAATTTGATTTATTTATGACGGATTGATGTTTGTTATATACTGATTTTATTTTATCACTTGAATATTAATAGATATAGACAACTATGACCAGACCCTTTGCAGTCCTATTGTTGTGGCGCTGAACAAGATGATCAAGTTAACATATTCATGGCTTCTACTGTGTTTCTTTTGTCATTATGAATATTTTTTGCCTTCATTTCATAATCCTTGGCAATTGTACACATTCCAGATTGAGTCGTTATCACTAACCTTTCATGGGCATGACCTTATAGTGGATTCTGAGTTGGAGCTCAACTATGGTAGGTTTTGCATGTCAACTTCTAACTTTAGTATTGGAGTTAGATTTTATGCCTTGGTTTGTTTATGTAGCTAATTTGTTCTACTTGTAGGCGCTATGGTTTGTTAGGACTTAATGGCTGTGGGAAATCCACCCTTCTTGCAGCAATAGGATGCAGAGAGCTTCCAATTCCTGAGCACATGGATATATATCACCTTACCCGGGAGATTGAAGCTTCAGACATGTCAGCTTTGGAGGCCGTCATTAATTGTGATGAAGAAAGATTGAGGCTGGAGAAAGAAGCTGAAATCTTAGCTGCTGAGGTTTGTTTGTAAGCACAATTTTCATGTTGCAGATAGCAGCTTGGTTATATACGTCTTTAATCAAAGTGATCTATTATTCTTTTATATATGTTTGGATTTTATGACTTCTTGTAGGATGGTGGTGGTGGAGAAGCTTTGGATCGTATATATGAGCGATTGGAAGCAATAGATGCATCCACTGCTGAGAAGCGAGCTGCTGAAATTTTGTATGGACTTGGTTTTAATAAACAAATGCAAGCAAAGAAAACCCGTGACTTCTCTGGTGGATGGCGTATGAGGATTGCTTTGGCTAGAGCATTGTTTATGAACCCAACTATCCTCTTGCTTGACGAGCCTACAAATCATCTTGGTAAAATATATATTCCTTTTTCCAATATCAGGAAACTAGTTGCCATTGGTCCTCTTTATTTATTATTTGGCATAGTTGGATTTTTCATACAATGAAATTAATTATTATTCCTGTTTTGATAGGTCGATGACCTTTACATCGTATTGTTTTTTCTTTTATGTTATTGGTATACAATTTTATCAGGATCAGTTGGTGATGGCAAGTTTGACTAATGATATATGTACCTGAAACAAGATCAGCTTAGCTAGGTTTCCTTGGGGCTTGAACAGTTGGTATCTTGGGTAGGTGTTGGAGTTGGTAGATTTGTTTGGGTTATCACATGTTTACATGGAAGATTATCAACTAATAAAGTGGATGTGGCTGTAATGAAGGAATAGCAAAATCAATACTAATGATCCATTATGTTACACTAGACCTTCGGAACATTCAAAAAACAAATTTCTCTAATCTGCTACTCATTAAATAACTTAAATGTCGAATATTTTCTTGCGATTTGTGAAGCCTATATACTGATATATGGGACACTGATATGTCACAAGACATATATGCTGATACGTGACATCTTTAAGAAAAGTAGTTATAAAATGCCTTGAATTTGTACACAAAAATTAAATTTACGGCAAGGCTTGATATTTAATTGAAGTTTTGAAATAGATAGTTATGTATTATGATAGATAATAACAAGTCACTAGTCAACATGGAAGCATTCCTACCCTATTTACCATGGACAAAAAGAATTTTATTATATAATATTTCAGTTGTATAAAGAAGATAGAAGAAACTTATTGTAAGTGAAATAAGATCATTCTATCAATTTTATTAATCATAATTTAATGAAAATACAGATAACTTATAATTACTATATAAAACATGTTTTCGTTTCTATAATGAAAAACTATTTGCCGAATTCTAAAATTATTTTATCTGTTTATTAATTATTTAAAAATCATGATACATATATCTACATATATCATGAAGTATCCTACAAGTATCATGTCCTAGACAATCCAGAATGGATATGTAGATGTAGATAAGAACTTTCATTTTTTTGTTATTGTGAGCCATATTGGCTAAACATATATGCAAGTTAATTCATGGGGTTTGGGTTGAAACTTTTGTAATGTAGACCGAGTTGTTTCGGAATCTTAAATGACTAATTCCCATCCGTCCATGTAATATTATATTAGATATGGTGTTGCACTTTGATATGCCAACTAATTAGGAATTTGGTTTTCTACAAACTTACATGCATTGGTATAACATTGCAACTGCCAAACTTGATTTCCCTATCAATTGCATCCTTGAAGCAGTTATCTCAATGAATTTCCTTGAAATTCAAGTATCATCAAGGGTTGCTTGTTGAAACTCTACATTCATTACCTGAGCAAATCTGAATTACAGAAATAAGAGTCTCCTAAATCGGTTGCAAAAAGCCTGAGATGGTTCAGGTTAGATATCTAAATATGTGCTAACTTGACAAAAGCTCTTGTACATTTGCATTATGATGATTGATTTTTATGTCTTTAGAATTACCTTGTGCAGTTTACAGTAATTAAAATGATAATATCATTGTGATATTCTGTTGTTATCATGTTTTGTGCTTCTCAGAAAAGTACATTAGTTAGATTTGCTTCCAAGGTTACTGAATTTGCTTCTACAGATGTTCCTACCAGAGCTGAGCATGAAAATAGTGAAAAAGCTGGTGTAACTCCGGTAGATTCTCTTTTTTTTTTGTCTCTCTTTCCACATCAACCATATATTTTCCATATTTCATTTTACACTTCATCTGCACATTGTTGTTAGCTTTTGTTTGTGCTTTTATTTTTCAAAAATTGTTTACATTGTAGCAGGATGCTGCTAAGATGGATTTTGTTCATGTTAAGTGCCGGAACAGCACTGCTTTTCATACTTGGTGGTTATTCACTTGAGGATAATGTCCGTCTACTCATGCTCTCATCATAGACAAAGCGACTATTGCAATACTGCAAAAGAGCTTCTATTCTTTTTCCAAATTGCATTATGAGGCATTGCTTATAGTTAAGTTTTGATCATTTGATCAAATTGTTTCTTTCCTTGGCCAGATCTGTGCTCACAAGTATATACAGTTATCTAAATGAATCTTTTATACAGTGTACAATCAGGACATAAATTTAAGCATTTATCATGTAGTAGAGTTCTCTTCCCTATTACAAAACTTTTCATAAATGAGAAGATCAGCTTCTGATGTTGTATGAATGCACATTTGACTGGTAGTATGCAAAACTTAGGCTTGCTTGTTCTTGTTTTGTTTTGCAGATTTAGAGGCATGTGTCTGGTTGGAAGAGTCTCTGAAGAAACTTGATCGTATCCTAGTTGTGGTGTCACACTCTCAGGATTTTCTTAATGGTGTCTGTACCAACATCATCCACATGCAGAGCAAGAAGCTAAAATTCTACACCGGCAACTATGACCAATACGTCCAGACTCGTGCAGAGCTGGAAGAAAATCAGATGAAGCAGTACAAGTGGGAGCAGGAGCAAATTTCTTCTATGAAAGAGTACATTGCTCGATTTGGTCATGGTTCTGCTAAGTTGGCCCGTCAAGCCCAGAGCAAGGAGAAAACTCTTGCCAAGATGGAGCGCGGTGGACTTACGGAAAAAGTGGTGAAGGACAAAGTATTGGTCTTTCGCTTTGTAGATGTTGGTAAACTTCCCCCACCAGTCCTGCAGTTTGTGGGAGTGACTTTTGGATATACCCCAGAGACACTCATCTACAAGAACCTTGATTTTGGTGTGGACCTTGATTCCAGAGTAGCACTAGTAGGGCCCAATGGTGCTGGGAAGAGCACATTGCTCAAGCTGATGACTGGTGATCTTATCCCTTTGGATGGAATGGTTAGGCGGCACAACCATCTCAGAATTGCCCAGTTTCATCAGCATCTGGCCGAGAAGCTTGATCTAGAGATGTCTGCACTTCAGTACATGATGAGAGAGTACCCAGGCAATGAGGAGGAGAGGATGAGAGCTGCAATTGGAAAGTTTGGATTGTCAGGAAAAGCACAGGTGATGCCTATGAAGAACTTGTCAGATGGTCAAAGGAGCAGGGTGATCTTTGCTTGGCTGGCCTGGAGGCAACCGCATATGCTGCTGCTCGATGAACCCACAAATCATCTGGATATCGAGACCATTGATTCCCTAGCAGAAGCACTGAATGAGTGGGATGGTGGCCTGGTGTTGGTGAGCCACGACTTCAGATTGATCAATCAGGTAGCCGAGGAGATTTGGGTCTGCGAGAATCAAGCAGTGACAAAGTGGGAGGGTGACATTATGGACTTTAAGGAGCATCTGAGGAGCAAAGCTGGATTGTCTGATTAATTGATGAATACAAAGCAGAATCCTCAAAAGCCAGTACTTCCGAGATTATGTTGTTAATCACCGTAATTAAGTTAAGCAGTTATGTACCAGTACTTCCGAGCATACTGTTTTATGATTCTATGGACTTTTAAGGAGCATATGCTGCTGCTCGATGAACCCACAAATCATCTGGATATCGAGACCATTGATTCCCTATCAGAGGCACTGAATGAGTGGGATGGTGGCCTGGTGTTGGTGAGCCACGACTTCAGATTGATCAATCAGGTAGCAGACGAGATTTGGGTCTGCGAGAATCAAGCAGTGACGAGATGGGCGGGCGACATTATGGACTTTAAGGAGCATCCGAGGAGCAAAGCTGGATTGTCTGATTAATTGATCAAAGGCCAGTGCTTCCGAGATTATGTTGTTAATCACCGTAATTAAGCTTAGCAATTATGTACCCACTTTGAGCCACCTTTTGGCATACTGTAATATGATTCTAGGCAGCTTAGGCCCGAAAGAAGCTTCCAGTATTCAGTCTGCTCGAGTAATTCACCTCCACCTATCTTCGCCACAAAGTAAGTACTATGTTATTTGTTGACATGTCATCTGTATTATCAGCTATGTTGCATTTACGAGCTTACGGAGGAAGCCGTGTGTCTCTTACAATCTAAAGAAATCTAAGGGATAGTGGTTAATAAAGGTTTTAATGTTTCGATATCTGTTTCTGGTTGAGCACAGCGTAGATCGAGGCCTGCAATTTGACTCTGTTCAAATCGTGTGTGACGGACAGTGATGGCGGTGCAGCATGTCTTAATTGTACTAGCAAAATTCCGTTACATTGAATAATCAAGTACATGCATGCTTATTCGTCTCACTCTTTTGTGTGTCTAACATACGGTGTCCGCATATCAAATACTACCTCCAATTGTGTAGGCTTGTACACAAGAATTATTGTCCAGGTGAATCCCCACCCACCCCCAAAGCGTGCATGATTGTTTGTGTTCACACAAGAGAAAAGATACAAGGTACGTTTTCCAGACAATTATGGGCGAGAATAATGTCCTTCAACGTTGGTCCATGCCACATTATAACTGGACTCGGAGGATGTCCCCTTGCGAGGGGCCCACCTGCATGAGTGAAGGTGGGACGAGCATTACATATTAATAGCAAACAGTACCTTTGTGTCCACCATGATACACGGCCATTTTGGTTTCAATTTTCTCCTCTCACGATTTCAAGTGTCATCGAAATGATTGATCACCACATCTCAGTGATCTAACACATACGACAACGAATAACATCAAAGACCAAGAGATTCATGGTGACTGCAGGCAGATATACATTTGACCACCTTCATTCAATGGTCATGGTGAATCCTTGCTCATTCCTCATGCTTCTTTTGAGTTCTGTGATCTATTTGTCCCCTTAAATAAGAATTTCTCTCGGTATCCTTCTCACGGATCATATGTTTGCAGCTTCAGAATACCATACGCTTCAGAGGTCTTTTGTTACCCCTTCTGCTGCAAAACCTCTTGAAAAGAAACCGAAGCAGAAACATTTACTGCAAATCTGTGTTAAAAGAGAAGACAACATACAATAAAAGTGAAGAGAGAAGAGAATGGTGGGAATAATCATCAGGAAGGAATCTGAGGCCTTCCCTCGGACAAGACCTGACTTTATCTTCGGTACATGCAGCAAAATTTCTGCATCAAGGTAAGAACCAAAGAAAACCATGTTAATGTCGATCAATTCTCAAGTCTAGCTATTTTGCTAGGAACTTAGCAATAATCACTGAGGCAATGCAATATGTAACCAATCTTATTGCTACGCCACAATCTTAGGTATATAATCTTTGATGAATACAACTGCATTAAGCAATTGCCAAATCTTTTCGATCACACACGTTAAGTTACCTACTAAAAGATGGTTAAGAATATGAGACCAGCCAGATCTAAACATTTTCTTTTGCCATGTTTGTAAGAACAGTTTACCAGCTGATCTTTCCTACACAATCTTGCATGTAGCACAGTGAGGATGGATCCTAATATCTCTATGCTACATAGGCTAGCAACATGCTCATTTGATGAACCGTACCATAGTTCTTGCATGAACTTGTCGATTACAATCCGAGGCTGGAGATTCAATTTAATATTTGATTCACTCATGAGATACTCACTGTCAGGTTTTTTCTTTGATGAAGAAACTTCTGCTGATACATTCCCGATCAAAAAAAGATGAGGAGTCTTCTTTCATCTTTTATTGACAGCTAAAATAGGACAGAATGAAAGGAGAATATGAAAAGAATCATGCAAAAAGAATTACAATGTAACAGACTTCATCACCACCTACTGATGAATTTAGAAAGGAGATGCCAGTCGATCTAAAAGAAATTTGACCGATATCATGCTTGCTCTGAGTTCATAGTCGGTGATGGTAACCCTAATCCTGTCAATAAAACCCTTGATGGTGGATGATCACAAGAAACTATATATATATAATTGTTTTCTTTGTTCAAATGATAAAGCTGAACATATGATTACAACTACAATATATCCCATCAACAATTTCAATTTATCCTATATGTTAACATGAAAATGTTATTATACTTTTTCGAGAGAGGATGAAAGAGGGCAACCGTCCACGAAGAACAAAGGTAGATAGATAGATAGATACCAACTCACCGGTCCACTGTATGAGATGAAAAATCTACTCCCTGCAACTTCAGCTCACATCCAATATATCATAAATTATTCGAACAGAAGAAGAGAGAAAACCAGGAACACTTACGGAAGCGATCGATCACCTCAACATCTGATGGTACATCTCGAGGGATTAGTCATGTATTTGTCGATGCAGCATCATCAAGATTCTCATGTACAACGGCAGCCGAATCCATGTGAATCTTGATGGTGCCACACCCACAAAGACCAACTGCTTGGATCGATCCACGCATCTTGGCTGTGGCCCCTTCAGGGTGTGGATCGAAGGGAGGAAACACCCTAAAATGACCAAGAACAAGGAGAAGAACTAATATCAAGAAACAAGGAGGACAGATCCACTCCATGCACGACTACCCGTGAGATGAACACAAGTGCCTGCTGATGCACTGGTGAGGGATCTCGACGAGACATCACCAAGAGTTAAACAGTCGCGGACAGAAAAGATTAGGTTTTCTAGGTTTCTTCTTCACGCATCACAACATGAATCCCTTGCATGATCCGACTGCAGTCACCAAGAGAACCGAAGATCGTGCAAGGTTTCCCTAAAAGAAGAGTAGCGCTCGCCAGACGCAGGCTAAGAGATCGAAACGAGATCTCCCTCCAGAGATCTGGTGAGGAACCATGATCTATAAGCCGAAGACGAAGAAAGATATGGCGAAGATCTGAATGGATGGAGGAAGAGGGTGAGAAAAGGAAAATGAGAACAAATTGGAGACACACAAGATGATGGAGGGAGGAAAATGAAGGGCTATTGAGTGTGAGGATTGAGGAAGGAAGGGGAGTATTTATAGTCAAAAATAATGTTTTGGGATATTATAATTATCACCACATCAGGTCATGGTGTTCTCACCCTAAACCTTATACTTTCACTCTTATTCCTTTCGGCTTTCTTTCACCTTCGCAATTAATCTTAATCTTAATAGGTTTGACATTGCAGTCATTACTGATATGCTTCTATAATGGCACCATAGGAATCATCTTATTTCAGGCACATAGATATCAGTAGAGGATAAGAAATCTCATGATATTTCCTATCAATACATCACCGCCATGCATAGAATGTTATTACTTTTAGCTGGTAAGAATTTATTATTATTTAGAGTGACATTTTTCTATATGGAGATAACACATATACATATTCCCACCATTAATCATATTTAATTTCTATTTAATTATGTTTTAGTTCGAATGATCATGATTACTGACTGTTCTGTCCTGGAAATCAATCAAATCATCTTCTGTACTCTCTCCCTCTCTCTCTCTCTCTCTCTCTCTCTCACAAACACACACTCACAGACACACACAGACAGCAAATTCAACGGTGAAAACGCATGACTGATACAACTAAAAAATAATGTTAGGTAAAGAATGTTTTACAGAGGATTAATTGCTTTGTGCAATTATCGAGTCAACTAATGAAGGGTTTAGGCCGTGACTTAAGTCGGGCACTCAAGTATTCCCATCTGAAGCTGTCACAAAGGGCCCTTCTCTGCACTGGTTTTCTCAGGTGTGTCTGTGGCTCACACACGAGGGAGGACTACACAAGCGTGGATGGAGATATCGGGATCTTTGAGTTGTCCTTGTGTTTGCTGGTCCTCGGAATACATTGTGTTCTTATTGGTTGATGCTTAGCTGTTTCCTTCTCTCTTATTTCACGTTTATCCAATGAAATCTCGTCTCTTAAAGATCCCTGCGGACATCTGCTGCCTGCACCTCTTTCCCCTTCACCTGAATCCAGCCCTTGTCATGCCTTAGAAATGAGTGAGCCAGAGAGAGAGAGAGAGAGAGAGAGAGATGACTGTATCACGATGAGGCTGCAACTCTCTCTCTCTCTCTCTCTCTCTCTCTCTCTAAGCAGCTGAAAAGATGAAACAGGAATCAACCCCAGTATCAAAGAAGTGATATTCACTTGCAGTGCAGGCACACCAGATCAGTAAACAGTCCATCATCAGCATATCCAGGTACAATTCAGGAGACATCAGCATTTGGGCAACGCAAGTCTCATGAGACCTCTGGGACCATCAATTCGAATCCATGGCCGTCGTCGTCGCAGGTCTCATGACATGTGGATCGGCATCAAATTATTGTAGTGCTCCTGTCCTTGCAGGAGGACCAATTTGTTCTCTTGCTGTTCCTCTTAAAAATTTCCCAAAAAACAAAATAATAATACGCATATTAATGGTGTGAATAGTTTTCATTTGTTGTTGTAGTCACTCAAGCAATGAAGTTGAACGCATTTTTCCCTTAGCATCTGATCATCAAACATGTCATTTTACGCGGAGATAAAGAAGATTCCCATTGTATAGACTGTCACTTCAAGTGCTGTCGATTGTCTCAGTGGACCAACCTCAAATGTCTTAGAATCAATCACCACCTGAGCAGGGCGATGGCCAACTCATATGATGCATACTAGGGAGAGATGCATTGAAAAGTTTTATCGTATGTCACTCAGGCAAAAAGGAACCAAAAGTTTAACTGATATGATCATGGCTTTGTTCTTACAGTGCTGGCAGCTGCAACAATGGTAGAGAATCTCATCTGTCATTTGTCTCTCTGAGAGAGGATACAACCATGAGCCACTGAGCTGGCACACAAACATCTTATGATCAGCTTGCAGGCCCTTGTTGACTCCTGAATTAATGCTTGCTGTGGTCCATCTAAATGGTACATGTAACCTGTTTCATACACTTAGCTTTTTGGTGATGTAGATCATATGCTTTTGCTAGCAAAAATTTGATGATGTGGTCCATCTCAGTGACTCAGTAAACCTATCTAATAATCATACACATGGAGAACAGACGGCTGAGCTGCTCACCGCACTCTCTTCCAGTATTTGCATACCTCAGGAAGGCTTAAATTGCTTTTTCATGACATAGCTGGGTTATATTATATATCAGAATAAATCAAAGCTTCCGATTGGCTTAGCAGAATATTGCTTATAATGATCAAAATTAGGTAAAGATGAAGCATAATTTTCAGTATTCTGTGATGCCAACTATTAAGATTAAGCGATAGCAATGATCAAGATCAGACAA